>NW_027364895.1:0-162152 GCF_046119375.1 Phyllobates terribilis
TGCGGAGAAATTACTGTTTGTGCATTTACAATATTCATTGATTTTTGCCATTGAAAAACGTCCAGAAATGATTGAAGCTACTGACTGAATGAAAGGAGCTGGCATCTCACTCTCTTTGAATCTTCTTTATCATGCTAAGAGGAGCAGGAAAAAGCAAAAAATTTCAGAATTGCACCTTGCAATGCGGAGAAATTACTGTTTGTGCATTTACAATATTCATTGATTTTTGCCATTGAAAAACGTCCAGAAATGATTGAAGCTACTGACTGAATGAAAGGAGCTGGCATCTCACTCTCTTTGAATCTTCTTTATCATGCTAAGAGGAGCAGGAAAAAGCAAAAAATTTCAGAATTGCACCTTGCAATGCGGAGAAATTACTGTTTGTGCATTTACAATATTCATTGATTTTTGCCATTGAAAAACATGTTATTCATATACCAGAAATGTTTGAAGCTACTGACTGAATGAAAGGAGCTGGCACCTCACTCTCTTTGAATCTTCTTTATCATGCTAAGAGGAGCGGGAAAAAGCAAAAAATTTCAGAATTGCACCTTGCAATGCGGAGAAATTACTGTTTGTGCATTTACAATATTCATTGATTTTTGCCATTGAAAAACGTCCAGAAATGATTGAAGGTACTGACTGAATGAAAGGAGCTGGCATCTCACTCTCTTTGAATCTTCTTTATCATGCTAAGAGGAGCAGGAAAAAGCAAAAAATTTCAGAATTGCACCTTGCAATGCGGAGAAATTACTGTTTGTGCATTTACAATATTCATTGATTTTTGCCATTGAAAAACGTCCAGAAATGATTGAAGCTACTGACTGAATGAAAGGAGCTGGCATCTCACTCTCTTTGAATCTTCTTTATCATGCTAAGAGGAGCAGGAAAAAGCAAAAAATTTCAGAATTGCACCTTGCAATGCGGAGAAATTACTGTTTGTGCATTTACAATATTCATTGATTTTTGCCATTGAAAAACATCATGTTATTCATATACCAGAAATGTTTGAAGCTACTGACTGAATGAAAGGAGTTGGCATCTCACTCTCTTTGAATCTTCTTTATCATGCTAAGAGGAGCAGGAAAAAGCAAAAAATTTCAGAATTGCACCTTGCAATGTGGAGAAATTACTGTTTGTGCATTTACAATATTCATTGATTTTTACCATTGAAAAACGTCCAGAAATGATTGAAGCTACTGACTGAATGAAAGTAGCTGGCATCTCACTCTCTTTGAATCTTCTTTATCATGCTAAGAGGAGCAGGAAAAAGCAAAAAATTTCAGACTTGCACCTTGCAATGCGGAGAAATTACTGTTTGTGCATTTACAATATTCATTGATTTTTGCCATTGAAAAACATCATGTTATTCATATACCAGAAATGTTTGAAGCTACTGACTGAATGAAAGGAGCTGGCATCTCACTCTCTTTGAATCTTCTTTATCATGCTAAGAGGAGCAGGAAAAAGCAAAAAATTTCAGAATTGCACCTTGCAAAGTGGAGAAATTACTGTTTCTGCATTTACAATATTCATTGATTTTTACCATTGAAAAACGTCCAGAAATGATTGAAGCTACTGACTGAATGAAAGGAGCTGGCATCTCACTCTCTTTGAATCTTCTTTATCATGCTAAGAGGAGCAGGAAAAAGCAAAAAATTTCAGAATTGCACCTTGCAATGCGGAGAAATTACTGTTTGTGCATTTACAATATTCATTGATTTTTGCCATGGAAAAACGTCCAGAAATGATTGAAGCTACTGACTGAATGAAAGGAGCTGGCATCTCACTCTCTTTGAATCTTCTTTATCATGCTAAGAGGAGCAGGAAAAAGCAAAAAATTTCAGAATTGCACCTTGCAATGCGGAGAAATTACTGTTTGTGCATTTACAATATTCATTGATTTTTGCCATTGAAAAACATCATGTTATTCATATACCAGAAATGATTGAAGCTACTGACTGAATGAAAGGAGCTGGCATCTCACTCTCTTTGAATCTTCTTTATCATGCTAAGAGGAGCAGGAAAAAGCAAAAAATTTCAGAATTGCACCTTGCAATGCGGAGAAATTACTGTTTGTGCATTTACAATATTCATTGATTTTTGCCATTGAAAAACGTCCAGAAATGATTGAAGCTACTGACTGAATGAAAGGAGCTGGCATCTCACTCTCTTTGAATCTTCTTTATCATGCTAAGAGGAGCAGGAAAAAGCAAAAAATTTCAGAATTGCACCTTGCAATGCGGAGAAATTACTGTTTGTGCATTTACAATATTCATTGATTTTTGCGATTGAAAAACATCATGTTATTAATATACCAGAAATGATTGAAGCTACAGACTGAATGAAAGGAGCTGGCATCTCACTCTCTTTGAATCTTCTTTATCATGCTAAGAGGAGCAGGAAAAAGTAAAAAATTTCAGAATTGCACCTTGCAATGCGGAGAAATTACTGTTTGTGCATTTACAATATTCAATGATTTTTGCCATTGAAAAACGTCCAGAAATGATTGAAGCTACTGACTGAATGAAAGGAGCTGGCATCTCACTCTCTTTGAATCTTGTTTATCATGCTAAGAGGAGCAGGAAAAAGCAAAAAATTTCAGAATTGCACCTTGCAATGCGGAGAAATTACTGTTTGTGCATTTACAATATTCATTGATTTTTGCCATTGAAAAACGTCCAGAAATGATTGAAGCTACTGACTGAATGAAAGGAGCTGGCATCTCACTCTCTTTGAATCTTCTTTATCATGCTAAGAGGAGCAGGAAAAAGCAAAAAATTTCAGAATTGCACCTTGCAATGCGGAGAAATTACTGTTTGTGCATTTACAATATTCATTGATTTTTGCTATTGAAAAACATCATGTTATTCATATACCAGAAATGATTGAAGCTACTGACTGAATGAAAGGAGCTGGCATCTCACTCTCTTTGAATCTTCTTTATCATGCTAAGAGGAGCAGGAAAAAGCAAAAAATTTCAGAATTGCACCTTGCAATGCGGAGAAATTACAGTTTGTGCATTTACAATATTCATTGATTTTTGCCATTGAAAAACGTCCAGAAATGATTGAAGCTACTGACTGAATGAAAGGAGCTGGCATCTCACTCTCTTTGAATCTTCTTTATCATGCTAAGAGGAGCAGGAAAAAGCAAAAAATTTCAGAATTGCACCTTGCAATGCGGAGAAATTACTGTTTGTGCATTTACAATATTCATTGATTTTTGCCATTGAAAAACGTCCAGAAATGATTGAAGGTACTGACTGAATGAAAGGAGCTGGCATCTCACTCTCTTTGAATATTCTTTATCATGCTAAGAGGAGCAGGAAAAAGCAAAAAATTTCAGAATTGCACCTTGCAATGCGGAGAAATTACTGTTTGTGCATTTACAATATTCATTGATTTTTGCCATTGAAAAACGTCCAGAAATGATTGAAGCTACTGACTGAATGAAAGGAGCTGGCATCTCACTCTCTTTGAATCTTCTTTATCATGCTAAGAGGAGCAGGAAAAAGCAAAAAATTTCAGAATTGCACCTTGCAATGCGGAGAAATTACTGTTTGTGCATTTACAATATTCATTGATTTTTGCCATTGAAAAATGTCCAGAAATGATTGAAGCTACTGACTGAATGAAAGGAGCTGGCATCTCACTCTCTTTGAATCTTCTTTATCATGCTAAGAGGAGCAGGAAAAAGCAAAAAATTTCAGAATTGCGCCTTGCAATGCGGAGAAATTAATGTTTGTGCATTTTACAAAATTCATTGATTTTTGCCATTGAAAAACATCATGTTATTCATATACCAGAAATGATTGAAGCTACTGACTGAAGGAAAGGAGCTGGCATCTCACTCTCTTTGAATCTTCTTTATCATGCTAAGAGGAGCAGGAAAAAGCAAAAAATTTCAGAATTGCACCTTGCAATGCGGAGAAATTACTGTTTGTGCATTTACAATATTCATTGATTTTTGCCATTGAAAAACATCCAGAAATGATTGAAGCTACTGACTGAATGAAAGGAGCTGGCATCTCACTCTCTTTGAATCTTCTTTATCATGCTAAGAGGAGCAGGAAAAAGCAAAAAATTTCAGAATTGCACCTTGCAATGCGGAGAAATTACTGTTTGTGCATTTACAATATTCATTGATTTTTGCGATTGAAAAACATCATGTTATTCATATACCAGAAATGATTGAAGCTACTGAGTGAATGAAAGGAGCTGGCATCTCACTCTCTTTGAATCTTCTTTATCATGCTAAGAGGAGCAGGAAAAAGTAAAAAATTTCAGAATTGCACCTTGCAATGCGGAGAAATTACTGTTTGTGCATTTACAATATTCAATGATTTTTGCCATTGAAAAACATCCAGAAATGATTGAAGCTACTGACTGAATGAAAGGAGCTGACATCTCACTCTCTTTGAATCTTGTTTATCATGCTAAGAGGAGCAGGAAAAAGCAAAAAATTTCAGAATTGCACCTTGCAATGCGGAGAAATTACTGTTTGTGCATTTACAATATTCATTGATTTTTGCCATTGAAAAACGTCCAGAAATGATTGAAGCTACTGACTGAATGAAAGGAGCTGGCATCTCACTCTCTTTGAATCTTCTTTATCATGCTAAGAGGAGCAGGAAAAAACAAAAAATTTCAGAATTGCACCTTGCAATGCGGAGAAATTACTGTTTGTGCATTTACAATATTCATTGATTTTTGCCATTGAAAAACGTCCAGAAATGTTTGAAACTACTGACTGAATGAAAGGAACTGGCATCTCACTCTCTTTGAATCTTCTTTATCATGCTAAGAGGAGCAGGAAAAAGCAAAAAATTTCAGAATTGCACCTTGCAATGCGGAGAAATTACTGTTTGTGCATTTACAATATTCATTGATTTTTGCCATTGAAAAACATGTTATTCATATACCAGAAATGTTTGAAGCTCCTGACTGAATGAAAGGAGCTGGCACCTCACTCTCTTTGAATCTTCTTTATCATGCTAAGAGGAGCAGGAAAAAGGAAAAATTTCAGAATTGCACCTTGCAATGCGGAGAAATTACTGTTTGTGCATTTACAATATTCATTGATTTTTGCCATTGAAAAACGTCCAGAAATGATTGAAGCTACTGACTGAATGAAAGGAGCTGTCATCTCACTCTCTTTGAATCTTCTTTATCATGCTAAGAGGAGCAGGAAAAAGCAAAAAATTTCAGAATTGCACCTTGCAATGCGGAGAAATTACTGTTTGTGCATTTACAATATTCATTGATTTTTGCCATTGAAAAATGTCCAGAAATGATTGAAGCTACTGACTGAATGAAAGGAGCTGGCATCTCACTCTCTTTGAATCTTCTTTATCATGCTAAGAGGAGCAGGAAAAAGCAAAAAATTTCAGAATTGCGCCTTGCAATGCGGAGAAATTACTGTTTGTGCATTTACAAAATTCATTGATTTTTGCCATTGAAAAACATCATGTTATTCATATGCCAGAAATGATTGACGCTACTGACTGAAGGAAAGGAGCTGGCATCTCACTCTCTTTGAATCTTCTTTATCATTCTAAGAGGAGCAGGAAAAAGCAAAAAATTTCAGAATTGCACCTTGCAATGCGGAGAAATTACTGTTTGTGCATTTACAATATTCATTGATTTTTGCCATTGAAAAACGTCCAGAAATGATTGAAGCTACTGACTGAATGAAAGGAGCTGGCATCTCACTCTCTTTGAATCTTCTTTATCATGCTAAGAGGAGCAGGAAAAAGCAAAAAATTTCAGAATTGCACCTTGCAATGCGGAGAAATTACTGTTTGTGCATTTACAATATTCATTGATTTTTGCCATTGAAAAACGTCCAGAAATGATTGAAGCTACTGACTGAATGAAAGGAGCTGGCATTTCACTCTCTTTGAATCTTCTTTATCATGCTAAGAGGAGCAGGAAAAAGCAAAAAATTTCAGAATTGCACCTTGCCATGCGGAGAAATTACTGTTTGTGCATTTACAATATTCATTGATTTTTGCCATTGAAAAATGTCCAGAAATGATTGAAGCTACTGACTGAACGAAAGGAGCTGGCATCTCACTCTCTTTGAATCTTCTTTATCATGCTAAGAGGAGCAGGAAAAAGCAAAAAAATTCAGAATTGCGCTTTGCAATGCGGAGAAATTACTGTTTGTGCATTTACAAAATTCATTGATTTTTGCCATTGAAAAACATCATGTTATTCATATACCAGAAATGATTGAAGCTACTGACTGAAGGAAAGGAGCTGGCATCTCACTCTCTTTGAATCTTCTTTATCATGCTAAGAGGAGCAGGAAAAAGCAAAAAATTTCAGAATTGCACCTTGCAATGCGGAGAAATTACTGTTTGTGCATTTCCAATATTCATTGATTTTTGCCATTGAAAAACATCCAGAAATGATTGAAGCTACTGACTGAATGAAAGGAGCTGGCATCTCACTCTCTTTGAATCTTCTTTATCATGCTAAGCGGAGCAGGAAAAAGCAAAAAATTTCAGAATTGCACCTTGCAATGCGGAGAAATTACTGTTTGTGCATTTACAATATTCATTGATTTTTGCGATTGAAAAACATCATGTTATTCATATACCAGAAATGATTGAAGCTACTGACTGAATGAAAGGAGCTGGCATCTCACTCTCTTTGAATCTTCTTTATCATGCTAAGAGGAGCAGGAAAAAGTAAAAAATTTCAGAATTGCACCTTGCAATGCGGAGAAATTACTGTTTGTGCATTTACAATATTCATTGATTTTTGCCATTGAAAAACGTCCAGAAATGATTGAAGCTACTGACTGAATGAAAGGAGCTGGCATCTCACTCTCTTTGAATCTTCTTTATCATGCTAAGAGGAGCAGGAAAAAGCAAAAAATTTCAGAATTGCACCTTGCAATGCGGAGAAATTACTGTTTGTGCATTTACAATATTCATTGATTTTTGCCATTGAAAAACGTCCAGAAATGATTGAAGCTACTGACTGAATGAAAGGAGCTGGCATCTCACTCTCTTTGAATCTTCTTTATCATGCTAAGAGGAGCAGGAAAAAGCAAAAAATTTCAGAATTGCACCTTGCAATGCGGAGAAATTACTGTTTGTGCATTTACAATATTCATTGATTTTTGCCATTGAAAAACGTCCAGAAATGATTGAAGCTACTGACTGAATGAAAGGAGCTGGCATCTCACTCTCTTTGAATCTTCTTTATCATGCTAAGAGGAGCAGGAAAAAGCAAAAAATTTCAGAATTGCACCTTGCAATGCGGAGAAATTACTGTTTGTGCATTTACAATATTCATTGATTTTTGCCATTGAAAAACATCATGTTATTCATATACCAGAAATGATTGAAGCTACTGACTGAATGAAAGGAGCTGGCATCTCACTCTCTTTGAATCTTCTTTATCATGCTAAGAGGAGCAGGAAAAAGTAAAAAATTTCAGAATTGCACCTTGCAATGCGGATAAATTACTGTTTGTGCATTTATAATATTCAATGATTTTTGCCATTGAAAAACGTCCAGAAATGATTGAAGCTACTGACTGAACGAAAGGAGCTGGCATCTCACTCTCTTTGAATCTTCTTTATCATGCTAAGAGGAGCAGGAAAAAGCAAAAAATTTCAGAATTGCACCTTGCAATGCGGAGAAATTACTGTTTGTGCATTTACAATATTCATTGATTTTTGCCATTGAAAAACATCATGTTATTCATATACCAGAAATGTTTGAAGCTACTGACTGAATGAAAGGAGCTGGCATCTCACTCTCTTTGAATCTTCTTTATCATGCTAAGAGGAGCAGGAAAAAGCAAAAAATTTCAGAATTGCACCTTGCAATGCGGAGAAATTACTGTTTGTGAATTTACAATATTCATTGATTTTTGCCATTGAAAAACGTCCAGAAATGATTGAAGCTACTGACTGAATGAAAGGAGCTGGCATCTCACTCTCTTTGAATCTTCTTTATCATGCTAAGAGGAGCAGGAAAAAGCAAAAAATTTCAGAATTGCACCTTGCAATGCGGAGAAATTACTGTTTGTGCATTTACAATATTCATTGATTTTTGCCATTGAAAAACATCCAGAAATGATTGAAGCTACTGACTGAATGAAAGGAACTGGCATCTCACTCTCTTTGAATCTTGTTTATCATGCTAAGAGGAGCAGGAAAAAGCAAAAAATTTCAGAATTGCACCTTGCAATGCGGAGAAATTACAGTTTGTGCATTTACAATATTCATTGATTTTTGCCATTGAAAAACGTCCAGAAATGATTGAAGCTACTGACTGAATGAAAGGAGCTGGCATCTCACTCTCTTTGAATCTTCTTTATCATGCTAAGAGGAGCAGGAAAAAGCAAAAAATTTCAGAATTGCACCTTGCAATGCGGAGAAATTACTGTTTGTGCATTTACAATATTCATTGATTTTTGCCATTGAAAAACATCATGTTATTCATATACCAGAAATGATTGAAGCTACTGACTGAATGAAAGGAGCTGGCATCTCACTCTCTTTGAATCTTCTTTATCATGCTAAGAGGAGCAGGAAAAAGTAAAAAATTTCAGAATTGCACCTTGCAATGCGGAGAAATTACTGTTTGTGCATTTATAATATTCAATGATTTTTGCCATTGAAAAACGTCCAGAAATGATTGAAGCTACTGACTGAACGAAAGGAGCTGGCATCTCACTCTCTTTGAATCTTCTTTATCATGCTAAGAGGAGCAGGAAAAAGCAAAAAATTTCAGAATTGCACCTTGCAATGCGGAGAAATTACTGTTTGTGCATTTACAATATTCATTGATTTTTGCCATTGAAAAACATCCAGAAATGATTGAAGCTACTGACTGAATGAAAGGAGCTGGCATCTCACTCTCTTTGAATCTTCTTTATCATGCTAAGAGGAGCAGGAAAAAGCAAAAAATTTCAGAATTGCACCTTGCAATGCGGAGAAATTACTGTTTGTGCATTTACAATATTCATTGATTTTTGCCATTGAAAAACATCATGTTATTCATATACCAGAAATGTTTGAAGCTACTGACTGAATGAAAGGAGCTGACATCTCACTCTCTTTGAATCTTCTTTATCATGCTAAGAGGAGCAGGAAAAAGCAAAAAATTTCAGAATTGCACCTTGCAATGCGGAGAAATTACTGTTTGTGCATTTACAATATTCATTGATTTTTGCCATTGAAAAACATCCAGAAATGATTGAAGCTACTGACTGAATGAAAGGAGCTGGCATCTCACTCTCTTTGAATCTTCTTTATCATGCTAAGAGGAGCAGGAAAAAGCAAAAAATTTCAGAATTGCACCTTGCAATGCGGAGAAATTACTGTTTGTGCATTTACAATATTCATTGATTTTTGCCATTGAAAAACATCATGTTATTCATATACCAGAAATGTTTGAAGCTACTGACTGAATGAAAGGAGCTGGCATCTCACTCTCTTTGAATCTTCTTTATCATGCTAAGAGGAGCAGGAAAAAGCAAAAAATTTCAGAATTGCACCTTGCAATGCGGAGAAATTACTGTTTGTGCATTTACAATATTCATTGATTTTTGCCATTGAAAAACATCATGTTATTCATATACCAGAAATGTTTGAAGCTACTGACTGAATGAAAGGAGCTGGCATCTCACTCTCTTTGAATCTTCTTTATCATGCTAAGAGGAGCAGGAAAAAGCAAAAAATTTCAGAATTGCACCTTGCAATGTGGAGAAATTACTGTTTGTGCATTTACAATATTCATTGATTTTTACCATTGAAAAACGTCCAGAAATGATTGAAGCTACTGACTGAATGAAAGTAACTGGCATCTCACTCTCTTTGAATCTTCTTTATCATGCTAAGAGGAGCAGGAAAAAGCAAAAAATTTCAGACTTGCACCTTGCAATGCGGAGAAATTACTGTTTGTGCATTTACAATATTCATTGATTTTTGCCATTGAAAAACATCATGTTATTCATATACCAGAAATGTTTGAAGCTACTGACTGAATGAAAGGAGCTGGCATCTCACTCTCTTTGAATCTTCTTTATCATGCTAAGAGGAGCAGGAAAAAGCAAAAAATTTCAGAATTGCACCTTGCAATGCGGAGAAATTACTGTTTGTGCATTTACAATATTCATTGATTTTTGCCATTGAAAAACGTCCAGAAATGATTGAAGCTACTGACTGAATGAAAGGAGCTGGCATCTCACTCTCTTTGAATCTTCTTTATCATGCTAAGAGGAGCAGGAAAAATCAAAAAATTTCAGAATTGCACCTTGCAATGCGGAGAAATTACTGTTTGTGCATTTACAATATTCATTGATTTTTGCCATTGAAAAACATGTTATTCATATACCAGAAATGTTTGAAGCTACTGACTGAATGAAAGGAGCTGGCACATCACTCTCTTTGTATCTTCTTTATCATGCTAAGAGGAGCGGGAAAAAGCAAAAAATTTCAGAATTGCACCTTGCAATGCGGAGAAATTACTGTTTGTGCATTTACAATATTCATTGATTTTTGCCACTGAAAAACGTCCAGAAATGATTGAAGCTACTGACTGAATGAAAGGAGCTGGCATCTCACTCTCTTTGAATCTTCTTTATCATACTAAGAGGAGCAGGAAAAAGCAAAAAATTTCAGAATTGCACCTTGCAATGCGGAGAAATTACAGTTTGTGCATTTACAATATTCATTGATTTTTGCCATTGAAAAACATCCAGAAATGATTGAAGCTACTGACTGAATGAAAGGAGCTGGCATGTCACTCTCTTTGAATCTTCTTTATCATGCTAAGAGGAGCAGGAAAAAGCAAAAAATTTCAGAATTGCACCTTGCAATGCGGAGAAATTACTGTTTGTGCATTTACAATATTCATTGATTTTTGCCCCTGAAAAACATCATGTTATTCATATACCAGAAATGTTTGAAGCTACTGACTGAATGAAAGGAGCTGGCATCTCACTCTCTTTGAATCTTCTTTATCATGCTAAGAGGAGCAGGAAAAAGCAAAAAATTTCAGAATTGCACCTTGCAATGTGGAGAAATTACTGTTTGTGCATTTACAATATTCATTGATTTTTACCATTGAAAAACGTCCAGAAATGATTGAAGCTACTGACTGAATGAAAGTAGCTGGCATCTCACTGTCTTTGAATCTTCTTTATCATGCTAAGAGGAGCAGGAAAAAGCAAAAAATTTCAGACTTGCACCTTGCAATGCGGAGAAATTACTGTTTGTGCATTTACAATATTCATTGATTTTTGCCATTGAAAAACATCATGTTATTCATATACCAGAAATGTTTGAAGCTACTGACTGAATGAAAGGAGCTGGCATCTCACTCTCTTTGAATCTTCTTTATCATGCTAAGAGGAGCAGGAAAAAGCAAAAAATTTCAGAATTGCACCTTGCAATGCGGAGAAATTACTGTTTGTGCATTTACAATATTCATTGATTTTTGCCATTGAAAAACGTCCAGAAATGATTGAAGCTACTGACTGAATGAAAGGAGCCGGCATCTCACTCTCTTTGAATTTTCTTTATCATGCTAAGAGGAGCAGGAAAAATCAAAAAATTTCAGAATTGCACCTTGCAATGCGGAGAAATTACTGTTTGTGCATTTACAATATTCATTGATTTTTGCCATTGAAAAACATGTTATTCATATACCAGAAATGTTTGAAGCTACTGACTGAATGAAAGGAGCTGGCACCTCACTCTCTTTGAATCTTCTTTATCATGCTAAGAGGAGCGGGAAAAAGCAAAAAATTTCAGAATTGCACCTTGCATTGCGGAGAAATTACTGTTTGTGCATTTACAATATTCATTGATTTTTACCATTGAAAAACATGTTATTCATATACCAGAAATGTTTGAAGCTACTGACTGAATGAAAGGAGCTGGCATCTCACTCTCTTTGAATCTTCTTTATCATGCTAAGAGGAGCAGGAAAAAGCAAAAAATTTCAGAATTGCACCTTGCAATGCGGAGAAATTACTGTTTGTGCATTTACAATATTCATTGATTTTTGCCATTGAAAAACATCATGTTATTCATATACCAGAAATGTTTGAAGCTACTGACTGAATGAAAGGAGCTGGCATCTCACTCTCTTTGAATCTTCTTTATCATGCTAAGAGGAGCAGGAAAAAGCAAAAAATTTCAGAATTGCACCTTGCAATGTGGAGAAATTACTGTTTGTGCATTTACAATATTCATTGATTTTTACCATTGAAAAACGTCCAGAAATGATTGAAGCTACTGACTGAATGAAAGTAACTGGCATCTCACTCTCTTTGAATCTTCTTTATCATGCTAAGAGGAGCAGGAAAAAGCAAAAAATTTCAGACTTGCACCTTGCAATGCGGAGAAATTACTGTTTGTGCATTTACAATATTCATTGATTTTTGCCATTGAAAAACATCATGTTATTCATATACCAGAAATGTTTGAAGCTACTGACTGAATGAAAGGAGCTGGCATCTCACTCTCTTTGAATCTTCTTTATCATGCTAAGAGGAGCAGGAAAAAGCAAAAAATTTCAGAATTGCACCTTGCAATGCGGAGAAATTACTGTTTGTGCATTTACAATATTCATTGATTTTTGCCATTGAAAAACGTCCAGAAATGATTGAAGCTACTGACTGAATGAAAGGAGCTGGCATCTCACTCTCTTTGAATCTTCTTTATCATGCTAAGAGGAGCAGGAAAAATCAAAAAATTTCAGAATTGCACCTTGCAATGCGGAGAAATTACTGTTTGTGCATTTACAATATTCATTGATTTTTGCCATTGAAAAACATGTTATTCATATACCAGAAATGTTTGAAGCTACTGACTGAATGAAAGGAGCTGGCACATCACTCTCTTTGTATCTTCTTTATCATGCTAAGAGGAGCGGGAAAAAGCAAAAAATTTCAGAATTGCACCTTGCAATGCGGAGAAATTACTGTTTGTGCATTTACAATATTCATTGATTTTTGCCACTGAAAAACGTCCAGAAATGATTGAAGCTACTGACTGAATGAAAGGAGCTGGCATCTCACTCTCTTTGAATCTTCTTTATCATACTAAGAGGAGCAGGAAAAAGCAAAAAATTTCAGAATTGCACCTTGCAATGCGGAGAAATTACAGTTTGTGCATTTACAATATTCATTGATTTTTGCCATTGAAAAACATCCAGAAATGATTGAAGCTACTGACTGAATGAAAGGAGCTGGCATGTCACTCTCTTTGAATCTTCTTTATCATGCTAAGAGGAGCAGGAAAAAGCAAAAAATTTCAGAATTGCACCTTGCAATGCGGAGAAATTACTGTTTGTGCATTTACAATATTCATTGATTTTTGCCCCTGAAAAACATCATGTTATTCATATACCAGAAATGTTTGAAGCTACTGACTGAATGAAAGGAGCTGGCATCTCACTCTCTTTGAATCTTCTTTATCATGCTAAGAGGAGCAGGAAAAAGCAAAAAATTTCAGAATTGCACCTTGCAATGTGGAGAAATTACTGTTTGTGCATTTACAATATTCATTGATTTTTACCATTGAAAAACGTCCAGAAATGATTGAAGCTACTGACTGAATGAAAGTAGCTGGCATCTCACTGTCTTTGAATCTTCTTTATCATGCTAAGAGGAGCAGGAAAAAGCAAAAAATTTCAGACTTGCACCTTGCAATGCGGAGAAATTACTGTTTGTGCATTTACAATATTCATTGATTTTTGCCATTGAAAAACATCATGTTATTCATATACCAGAAATGTTTGAAGCTACTGACTGAATGAAAGGAGCTGGCATCTCACTCTCTTTGAATCTTCTTTATCATGCTAAGAGGAGCAGGAAAAAGCAAAAAATTTCAGAATTGCACCTTGCAATGCGGAGAAATTACTGTTTGTGCATTTACAATATTCATTGATTTTTGCCATTGAAAAACGTCCAGAAATGATTGAAGCTACTGACTGAATGAAAGGAGCCGGCATCTCACTCTCTTTGAATTTTCTTTATCATGCTAAGAGGAGCAGGAAAAATCAAAAAATTTCAGAATTGCACCTTGCAATGCGGAGAAATTACTGTTTGTGCATTTACAATATTCATTGATTTTTGCCATTGAAAAACATGTTATTCATATACCAGAAATGTTTGAAGCTACTGACTGAATGAAAGGAGCTGGCACCTCACTCTCTTTGAATCTTCTTTATCATGCTAAGAGGAGCGGGAAAAAGCAAAAAATTTCAGAATTGCACCTTGCATTGCGGAGAAATTACTGTTTGTGCATTTACAATATTCATTGATTTTTACCATTGAAAAACATGTTATTCATATACCAGAAATGTTTGAAGCTACTGACTGAATGAAAGGAGCTGGCATCTCACTCTCTTTGAATCTTCTTTATCATGCTAAGAGGAGCAGGAAAAAGCAAAAAATTTCAGAATTGCACCTTGCAATGCGGAGAAATTACAGTTTGTGCATTTACAATATTCATTGATTTTTGCCATTGAAAAACATCCAGAAATGATTGAAGCTACTGACTGAATGAAAGGAGCTGGCATCTCACTCTCTTTGAATCTTCTTTATCATGCTAAGAGGAGCAGGATAAAGCAAAAAATTTCAGAATTGCACCTTGCAATGCGGAGAAATTACTGTTTGTGCATTTACAATATTCATTGATTTTTGCCATTGAAAAACATGTTATTCATATACCAGAAATGTTTGAAGCTACTGACTGAATGAAAGGAGCTGGCATCTCACTCTCTTTGAATCTTCTTTATCATGCTAAGAGGAGCAGGAAAAAGCAAAAAATTTCAGACTTGCACCTTGCAATGCGGAGAAATTACTGTTTGTGCATTTACAATATTCATTGATTTTTGCCATTGAAAAACATCATGTTATTCATATACCAGAAATGTTTGAAGCTACTGACTGAATGAAAGGAGCTGGCATCTCACTCTCTTTGAATCTTCTTTATCATGCTAAGAGGAGCAGGAAAAAGCAAAAAATTTCAGAATTGCACCTTGCAATGCGGAGAAATTACTGTTTGTGCATTTACAATATTCATTGATTTTTGCCATTGAAAAACGTCCAGAAATGATTGAAGCTACTGACTGAATGAAAGGAGCTGGCATCTCACTCTCTTTGAATCTTCTTTATCATGCTAAGAGGAGCAGGAAAAATCAAAAAATTTCAGAATTGCACCTTGCAATGCGGAGAAATTACTGTTTGTGCATTTACAATATTCATTGATTTTTGCCATTGAAAAACATGTTATTCATATACCAGAAATGTTTGAAGCTACTGACTGAATGAAAGGAGCTGGCACATCACTCTCTTTGTATCTTCTTTATCATGCTAAGAGGAGCGGGAAAAAGCAAAAAATTTCAGAATTGCACCTTGCAATGCGGAGAAATTACTGTTTGTGCATTTACAATATTCATTGATTTTTGCCACTGAAAAACGTCCAGAAATGATTGAAGCTACTGACTGAATGAAAGGAGCTGGCATCTCACTCTCTTTGAATCTTCTTTATCATACTAAGAGGAGCAGGAAAAAGCAAAAAATTTCAGAATTGCACCTTGCAATGCGGAGAAATTACAGTTTGTGCATTTACAATATTCATTGATTTTTGCCATTGAAAAACATCCAGAAATGATTGAAGCTACTGACTGAATGAAAGGAGCTGGCATGTCACTCTCTTTGAATCTTCTTTATCATGCTAAGAGGAGCAGGAAAAAGCAAAAAATTTCAGAATTGCACCTTGCAATGCGGAGAAATTACTGTTTGTGCATTTACAATATTCATTGATTTTTGCCCCTGAAAAACATCATGTTATTCATATACCAGAAATGTTTGAAGCTACTGACTGAATGAAAGGAGCTGGCATCTCACTCTCTTTGAATCTTCTTTATCATGCTAAGAGGAGCAGGAAAAAGCAAAAAATTTCAGAATTGCACCTTGCAATGTGGAGAAATTACTGTTTGTGCATTTACAATATTCATTGATTTTTACCATTGAAAAACGTCCAGAAATGATTGAAGCTACTGACTGAATGAAAGTAGCTGGCATCTCACTGTCTTTGAATCTTCTTTATCATGCTAAGAGGAGCAGGAAAAAGCAAAAAATTTCAGACTTGCACCTTGCAATGCGGAGAAATTACTGTTTGTGCATTTACAATATTCATTGATTTTTGCCATTGAAAAACATCATGTTATTCATATACCAGAAATGTTTGAAGCTACTGACTGAATGAAAGGAGCTGGCATCTCACTCTCTTTGAATCTTCTTTATCATGCTAAGAGGAGCAGGAAAAAGCAAAAAATTTCAGAATTGCACCTTGCAATGCGGAGAAATTACTGTTTGTGCATTTACAATATTCATTGATTTTTGCCATTGAAAAACGTCCAGAAATGATTGAAGCTACTGACTGAATGAAAGGAGCCGGCATCTCACTCTCTTTGAATTTTCTTTATCATGCTAAGAGGAGCAGGAAAAATCAAAAAATTTCAGAATTGCACCTTGCAATGCGGAGAAATTACTGTTTGTGCATTTACAATATTCATTGATTTTTGCCATTGAAAAACATGTTATTCATATACCAGAAATGTTTGAAGCTACTGACTGAATGAAAGGAGCTGGCACCTCACTCTCTTTGAATCTTCTTTATCATGCTAAGAGGAGCGGGAAAAAGCAAAAAATTTCAGAATTGCACCTTGCATTGCGGAGAAATTACTGTTTGTGCATTTACAATATTCATTGATTTTTACCATTGAAAAACATGTTATTCATATACCAGAAATGTTTGAAGCTACTGACTGAATGAAAGGAGCTGGCATCTCACTCTCTTTGAATCTTCTTTATCATGCTAAGAGGAGCAGGAAAAAGCAAAAAATTTCAGAATTGCACCTTGCAATGCGGAGAAATTACAGTTTGTGCATTTACAATATTCATTGATTTTTGCCATTGAAAAACATCCAGAAATGATTGAAGCTACTGACTGAATGAAAGGAGCTGGCATCTCACTCTCTTTGAATCTTCTTTATCATGCTAAGAGGAGCAGGATAAAGCAAAAAATTTCAGAATTGCACCTTGCAATGCGGAGAAATTACTGTTTGTGCATTTACAATATTCATTGATTTTTGCCATTGAAAAACATGTTATTCATATACCAGAAATGTTTGAAGCTACTGACTGAATGAAAGGAGCTGGCATCTCACTCTCTTTGAATCTTCTTTATCATGCTAAGAGGAGCAGGAAAAAGCAAAAAATTTCAGAATTGCACCTTGCAATGTGGAGAAATTACTGTTTGTGCATTTACAATATTCATTGATTTTTACCATTGAAAAACGTCCAGAAATGATTGAAGCTACTGACTGAATGAAAGTAGCTGGCATCTCACTCTCTTTGAATCTTCTTTATCATGCTAAGAGGAGCAGTAAAAAGCAAAAAATTTCAGACTTGCACCTTGCAATGCGGAGAAATTACTGTTTGTGCATTTACAATATTCATTGATTTTTGCCATTGAAAAACATCATGTTATTCATATACCAGAAATGTTTGAAGCTACTGACTGAATGAAAGGAGCTGGCATCTCACTCTCTTTGAATCTTCTTTATCATGCTAAGAGGAGCAGGAAAAAGCAAAAAATTTCAGAATTGCACCTTGCAATGCGGAGAAATTACTGTTTGTGCATTTACAATATTCATTGATTTTTGCCATTGAAAAACATCATGTTATTCATATACCAGAAATGTTTGAAGCTACTGACTGAATGAAAGGAGCTGGCATCTCACTCTCTTTGAATCTTCTTTATCATGCTAAGAGGAGCAGGAAAAAGCAAAAAATTTCAGAATTGCACCTTGCAATGCGGAGAAATTACTGTTTGTGCATTTACAATATTCATTGATTTTTGCCATTGAAAAACGTCCAGAAATGATTGAAGCTACTGACTGAATGAAAGGAGCTGGCATCTCACTCTCTTTGAATCTTCTTTATCATGCTAAGAGGAGCAGGAAAAATCAAAAAATTTCAGAATTGCACCTTGCAATGCGGAGAAATTACTGTTTGTGCATTTACAATAATCATTGATTTTTGCCATTGAAAAACATGTTATTCATATACCAGAAATGTTTGAAGCTACTGACTGAATGAAAGGAGCTGGCACCTCACTCTCTTTGAATCTTCTTTATCATGCTAAGAGGAGCGGGAAAAAGCAAAAAATTTCAGAATTGCACCTTGCAATGCGGAGAAATTACTGTTTGTGCATTTACAATATTCATTGATTTTTGCCATTGAAAAACGTCCAGAAATGATTGAAGGTACTGACTGAATGAAAGGAGCTGGCATCTCACTCTCTTTGAATCTTCTTTATCATGCTAAGAGGAGCAGGAAAAAGCAAAAAATTTCAGAATTGCACCTTGCAATGCGGAGAAATTACTGTTTGTGCATTTACAATATTCATTGATTTTTGCCATTGAAAAACGTCCAGAAATGATTGAAGCTACTGACTGAATGAAAGGAGCTGGCATCTCACTCTCTTTGAATCTTCTTTATCATGCTAAGAGGAGCAGGAAAAAGCAAAAAATTTCAGAATTGCACCTTGCAATGCGGAGAAATTACAGTTTGTGCATTTACAATATTCATTGATTTTTGCCATTGAAAAACATCCAGAAATGATTGAAGCTACTGACTGAATGAAAGGAGCTGGCATCTCACTCTCTTTGAATCTTCTTTATCATGCTAAGAGGAGCAGGAAAAAGCAAAAAATTTCAGAATTGCACCTTGCAATGCGGAGAAATTACTGTTTGTGCATTTACAATATTCATTGATTTTTGCCATTGAAAAACATCATGTTATTCATATACCAGAAATGTTTGAAGCTACTGACTGAATGAAAGGAGCTGGCATCTCACTCTCTTTGAATCTTCTTTATCATGCTAAGAGGAGCAGGAAAAAGCAAAAAATTTCAGAATTGCACCTTGCAATGTGGAGAAATTACTGTTTGTGCATTTACAATATTCATTGATTTTTACCATTGAAAAACGTCCAGAAATGATTGAAGCTACTGACTGAATGAAAGTAGCTGGCATCTCACTCTCTTTGAATCTTCTTTATCATGCTAAGAGGAGCAGGAAAAAGCAAAAAATTTCAGACTTGCACCTTGCAATGCGGAGAAATTACTGTTTGTGCATTTACAATATTCATTGATTTTTGCCATTGAAAAACGTCCAGAAATGATTGAAGGTACTGACTGAATGAAAGGAGCTGGCATCTCACTCTCTTTGAATCTTCTTTATCATGCTAAGAGGAGCAGGAAAAAGCAAAAAATTTCAGAATTGCACCTTGCAATGCGGAGAAATTACTGTTTGTGCATTTACAATATTCATTGATTTTTGCCACTGAAAAACGTCCAGAAATGATTGAAGCTACTGACTGAATGAAAGGAGCTGGCATCTCACTCTCTTTGAATCTTCTTTAACATGCTAAGAGGAGCAGGAAAAAGCAAAAAATTTCAGAATTGCACCTTGCAATGCGGAGAAATTACAGTTTGTGCATTTACAATATTCATTGATTTTTGCCATTGAAAAACATCCAGAAATGATTGAAGCTACTGACTGAATGAAAGGAGCTGGCATCTCACTCTCTTTGAATCTTCTTTATCATGCTAAGAGGAGCAGGAAAAATCAAAAAATTTCAGAATTGCACCTTGCAATGCGGAGAAATTACTGTTTGTGCATTTACAATATTCATTGATTTTTGCCATTGAAAAACATCATGTTATTCATATACCAGAAATGTTTGAAGCTACTGACTGAATGAAAGGAGCTGGCATCTCACTCTCTTTGAATCTTCTTTATCATGCTAAGAGGAGCAGGAAAAAGCAAAAAATTTCAGAATTGCACCTTGCAATGTGGAGAAATTACTGTTTGTGCATTTACAATATTCATTGATTTTTACCATTGAAAAACGTCCAGAAATGATTGAAGCTACTGACTGAATGAAAGTAGCTGGCATCTCACTCTCTTTGAATCTTCTTTATCATGCTAAGAGGAGCAGGAAAAAGCAAAAAATTTCAGACTTGCACCTTGCAATGCGGAGAAATTACTGTTTGTGCATTTACAATATTCATTGATTTTTGCCATTGAAAAACATCATTTTATTCATATACCAGAAATGTTTGAAGCTACTGACTGAATGAAAGGAGCTGGCATCTCACTCTCTTTGAATCTTCTTTATCATGCTAAGAGGAGCAGGAAAAAGCAAAAAATTTCAGAATTGCACCTTGCAATGCGGAGAAATTACTGTTTGTGCATTTACAATATTCATTGATTTTTGCCATTGAAAAACATCATGTTATTCATATACCAGAAATGTTTGAAGCTACTGACTGAATGAAAGGAGCTGGCATCTCACTCTCTTTGAATCTTCTTTATCATGCTAAGAGGAGCAGGAAAAAGCAAAAAATTTCAGAATTGCACCTTGCAATGCGGAGAAATTACTGTTTGTGCATTTACAATATTCATTGATTTTTGCCATTGAAAAACGTCCAGAAATGATTGAAGCTACTGACTGAATGAAAGGAGCTGGCATCTCACTCTCTTTGAATCTTCTTTATCATGCTAAGAGGAGCAGGAAAAATCAAAAAATTTCAGAATTGCACCTTGCAATGCGGAGAAATTACTGTTTGTGCATTTACAATATTCATTGATTTTTGCCATTGAAAAACATGTTATTCATATACCAGAAATGTTTGAAGCTACTGACTGAATGAAAGGAGCTGGCACCTCACTCTCTTTGAATCTTCTTTATCATGCTAAGAGGAGCGGGAAAAAGCAAAAAATTTCAGAATTGCACCTTGCAATGCGGAGAAATTACTGTTTGTGCATTTACAATATTCATTGATTTTTGCCATTGAAAAACGTCCAGAAATGATTGAAGGTACTGACTGAATGAAAGGAGCTGGCATCTCACTCTCTTTGAATCTTCTTTATCATGCTAAGAGGAGCAGGAAAAAGCAAAAAATTTCAGAATTGCACCTTGCAATGCGGAGAAATTACTGTTTGTGCATTTACAATATTCATTGATTTTTGCCATTGAAAAACGTCCAGAAATGATTGAAGCTACTGACTGAATGAAAGGAGCTGGCATCTCACTCTCTTTGAATCTTCTTTATCATGCTAAGAGGAGCAGGAAAAAGCAAAAAATTTCAGAATTGCACCTTGCAATGCGGAGAAATTACAGTTTGTGCATTTACAATATTCATTGATTTTTGCCATTGAAAAACATCCAGAAATGATTGAAGCTACTGACTGAATGAAAGGAGCTGGCATCTCACTCTCTTTGAATGTTCTTTATCATGCTAAGAGGAGCAGGAAAAAGCAAAAAATTTCAGAATTGCACCTTGCAATGTGGAGAAATTACTGTTTGTGCATTTACAATATTCATTGATTTTTGCCATTGAAAAACATCATGTTATTCATATACCAGAAATGTTTGAAGCTACTGACTGAATGAAAGGAGCTGGCATCTCACTCTCTTTGAATCTTCTTTATCATGCTAAGAGGAGCAGGAAAAAGCAAAAAATTTCAGAATTGCACCTTGCAATGTGGAGAAATTACTGTTTGTGCATTTACAATATTCATTGATTTTTACCATTGAAAAACGTCCAGAAATGATTGAAGCTACTGACTGAATGAAAGTAGCTGGCATCTCACTCTCTTTGAATCTTCTTTATCATGCTAAGAGGAGCAGGAAAAAGCAAAAAATTTCAGACTTGCACCTTGCAATGCGGAGAAATTACTGTTTGTGCATTTACAATATTCATTGATTTTTGCCATTGAAAAACATTATGTTATTCATATACCAGAAATGTTTGAAGCTACTGACTGAATGAAAGTAGCTGGCATCTCACTCTCTTTGAATCTTCTTTATCATGCTAAGAGGAGCAGGAAAAACCAAAAAATTTCAGAATTGCACCTTGCAATGCGGAGAAATTACTGTTTGTGCATTTACAATATTCATTGATTTTTGCCATTGAAAAACGTCCAGAAATGATTGAAGCTACTGACTGAATGAAAGGAGCTGGCATCTCACTCTCTTTGAATCTTCTTTATCATGCTAAGAGGAGCAGGAAAAAGCAAAAAATTTCAGAATTGCACCTTGCAATGCGGAGAAATTACTGTTTGTGCATTTACAATATTCATTGATTTTTGCCATTGAAAAACATCATGTTATTCATATACCAGAAATGATTTAAGCTACTGACTGAATGAAAGGAGCTGGCATCTCACTCTCTTTGAATCTTCTTTATCATGCTAAGAGGAGCAGGAAAAAGTAAAAAATTTCAGAATTGCACCTTGCTATGCGGAGAAATTACTGTTTGTGCATTTATAATATTCAATGATTTTTGCCATTGAAAAACGTCCAGAAATGATTGAAGCTACTGACTGAACGAAAGGAGCTGGCATCTCACTCTCTTTGAATCTTCTTTATCATGCTAAGAGGAGCAGGAAAAAGCAAAAAATTTCAGAATTGCACCTTGCAATGCAGAGAAATTACTGTTTGTGCATTTACAATATTCATTGATTTTTGCCATTGAAAAACGTCCAGAAATGATTGAAGCTACTGACTGAATGAAAGGAGCTGGCATCTCACTCTCTTTGAATATTCTTTATCATGCTAAGAGGAGCAGGAAAAATCAAAAAATTTCAGAATTGCACCTTGCAATGCGGAGAAATTACTGTTTGTGCATTTACAATATTCATTGATTTTTGCCATTGAAAAACATCATGTTATTCATATACCAGAAATGTTTGAAGCTACTGACTGAATGAAAGGAGCTGACATCTCACTCTCTTTGAATCTTCTTTATCATGCTAAGAGGAGCAGGAAAAAGCAAAAAATTTCAGAATTGCACCTTGCAATGCAGAGAAATTACTGTTTGTGCATTTACAATATTCATTGATTTTTGCCATTGAAAAACGTCCAGAAATGATTAAAGCTACTGACTGAATGAAAGGAGCTGGCATCTCACTCTCTTTGAATCTTCTTTATCATGCTAAGAGGAGCAGGAAAAAGCAAAAAATTTCAGAATTGCACCTTGCAATGCGGAGAAATTACTGTTTGTGCATTTACAATATTCATTGATTTTTGCCATTGAAAAACATCATGTTATTCATATACCAGAAATGTTTGAAGCTACTGACTGAATGAAAGGAGCTGGCATCTCACTCTCTTTGAATCTTCTTTATCATGCTAAGAGGAGCAGGAAAAAGCAAAAAATTTCAGAATTGCACCTTGCAATGTGGAGAAATTACTGTTTGTGCATTTACAATATTCATTGATTTTTACCATTGAAAAACGTCCAGAAATGATTGAAGCTACTGACTGAATGAAAGTAGCTGGCATCTCACTCTCTTTGAATCTTCTTTATCATGCTAAGAGGAGCAGGAAAAAGCAAAAAATTTCAGACTTGCACCTTGCAATGCGGAGAAATTACTGTTTGTGCATTTACAATATTCATTGATTTTTGCCATTGAAAAACGTCCAGAAATGATTGAAGGTACTGACTGAATGAAAGGAGCTGGCATCTCACTCTATTTGAATCTTCTTTATCATG
The DNA here is from genome assembly GCF_046119375.1 of Phyllobates terribilis. NCBI lineage: Eukaryota > Metazoa > Chordata > Amphibia > Anura > Dendrobatidae > Phyllobates > Phyllobates terribilis. The sequence continues at coordinate 23,620 of NW_027364895.1, forward strand.
CTAAGAGGAGCAGGAAAAAGCAAAAAATTTCAGAATTGCACCTTGCAATGCGGAGAAATTACTGTTTGTGCATTTACAATATTCATTGATTTTTGCCACTGAAAAACGTCCAGAAATGATTGAAGCTACTGACTGAATGAAAGGAGCTGGCATCTCACTCTCTTTGAATCTTCTTTAACATGCTAAGAGGAGCAGGAAAAAGCAAAAAATTTCAGAATTGCACCTTGCAATGCGGAGAAATTACAGTTTGTGCATTTACAATATTCATTGATTTTTGCCATTGAAAAACATCCAGAAATGATTGAAGCTACTGACTGAATGAAAGGAGCTGGCATCTCACTCTCTTTGAATCTTCTTTATCATGCTAAGAGGAGCAGGAAAAAGCAAAAAATTTCAGAATTGCACCTTGCAATGCGGAGAAATTACTGTTTGTGCATTTACAATATTCATTGATTTTTGCCATTGAAAAACATCATGTTATTCATATACCAGAAATGTTTGAAGCTACTGACTGAATGAAAGGAGCTGGCATCTCACTCTCTTTGAATCTTCTTTATCATGCTAAGAGGAGCAGGAAAAAGCAAAAAATTTCAGAATTGCACCTTGCAATGTGGAGAAATTACTGTTTGTGCATTTACAATATTCATTGATTTTTACCATTGAAAAACGTCCAGAAATGATTGAAGCTACTGACTGAATGAAAGTAGCTGGCATCTCACTCTCTTTGAATCTTCTTTATCATGCTAAGAGGAGCAGGAAAAAGCAAAAAATTTCAGACTTGCACCTTGCAATGCGGAGAAATTACTGTTTGTGCATTTACAATATTCATTGATTTTTGCCATTGAAAAACATCATTTTATTCATATACCAGAAATGTTTGAAGCTACGGACTGAATGAAAGGAGCTGGCATCTCACTCTCTTTGAATCTTCTTTATCATGCTAAGAGGAGCAGGAAAAAGCAAAAAATTTCAGAATTGCACCTTGCAATGCGGAGAAATTACTGTTTGTGCATTTACAATATTCATTGATTTTTGCCATTGAAAAACATCATGTTATTCATATACCAGAAATGTTTGAAGCTACTGACTGAATGAAAGGAGCTGGCATCTCACTCTCTTTGAATCTTCTTTATCATGCTAAGAGGAGCAGGAAAAAGCAAAAAATTTCAGAATTGCACCTTGCAATGCGGAGAAATTACTGATTGTGCATTTACAATATTCATTGATTTTTGCCATTGAAAAACGTCCAGAAATGATTGAAGCTACTGACTGAATGAAAGGAGCTGGCATCTCACTCTCTTTGAATCTTCTTTATCATGCTAAGAGGAGCAGGAAAAATCAAAAAATTTCAGAATTGCACCTTGCAATGCGGAGAAATTACTGTTTGTGCATTTACAATATTCATTGATTTTTGCCATTGAAAAACATGTTATTCATATACCAGAAATGTTTGAAGCTACTGACTGAATGAAAGGAGCTGGCACCTCACTCTCTTTGAATCTTCTTTATCATGCTAAGAGGAGCGGGAAAAAGCAAAAAATTTCAGAATTGCACCTTGCAATGCGGAGAAATTACTGTTTGTGCATTTACAATATTCATTGATTTTTGCCATTGAAAAACGTCCAGAAATGATTGAAGGTACTGACTGAATGAAAGGAGCTGGCATCTCACTCTCTTTGAATCTTCTTTATCATGCTAAGAGGAGCAGGAAAAAGCAAAAAATTTCAGAATTGCACCTTGCAATGCGGAGAAATTACTGTTTGTGCATTTACAATATTCATTGATTTTTGCCATTGAAAAACGTCCAGAAATGATTGAAGCTACTGACTGAATGAAAGGAGCTGGCATCTCACTCTCTTTGAATCTTCTTTATCATGCTAAGAGGAGCAGGAAAAAGCAAAAAATTTCAGAATTGCACCTTGCAATGCGGAGAAATTACAGTTTGTGCATTTACAATATTCATTGATTTTTGCCATTGAAAAACATCCAGAAATGATTGAAGCTACTGACTGAATGAAAGGAGCTGGCATCTCACTCTCTTTGAATGTTCTTTATCATGCTAAGAGGAGCAGGAAAAAGCAAAAAATTTCAGAATTGCACCTTGCAATGCGGAGAAATTACTGTTTGTGCATTTACAATATTCATTTATTTTTGCCATTGAAAAACATCATGTTATTCATATACCAGAAATGTTTGAAGCTACTGACTGAATGAAAGGAGCTGGCATCTCACTCTCTTTGAATCTTCTTTATCATGCTAAGAGGAGCAGGAAAAAGCAAAAAATTTCAGAATTGCACCTTGCAATGTGGAGAAATTACTGTTTGTGCATTTACAATATTCATTGATTTTTACCATTGAAAAACGTCCAGAAATGATTGAAGCTACTGACTGAATGAAAGTAGCTGGCATCTCACTCTCTTTGAATCTTCTTTATCATGCTAAGAGGAGCAGGAAAAAGCAAAAAATTTCAGACTTGCACCTTGCAATGCGGAGAAATTACTGTTTGTGCATTTACAATATTCATTGATTTTTGCCATTGAAAAACATTATGTTATTCATATACCAGAAATGTTTGAAGCTACTGACTGAATGAAAGTAGCTGGCATCTCACTCTCTTTGAATCTTCTTTATCATGCTAAGAGGAGCAGGAAAAACCAAAAAATTTCAGAATTGCACCTTGCAATGCGGAGAAATTACTGTTTGTGCATTTACAATATTCATTGATTTTTGCCATTGAAAAACGTCCAGAAATGATTGAAGCTACTGACTGAATGAAAGGAGCTGGCATCTCACTCTCTTTGAATCTTCTTTATCATGCTAAGAGGAGCAGGAAAAAGCAAAAAATTTCAGAATTGCACCTTGCAATGCGGAGAAATTACTGTTTGTGCATTTACAATATTCATTGATTTTTGCCATTGAAAAATATCATGTTATTCATATACCAGAAATGATTGAAGCTACTGACTGAATGAAAGGAGCTGGCATCTCACTCTCTTTGAATCTTCTTTATCATGCTAAGAGGAGCAGGAAAAAGTAAAAAATTTCAGAATTGCACCTTGCTATGCGGAGAAATTACTGTTTGTGCATTTATAATATTCAATGATTTTTGCCATTGAAAAACGTCCAGAAATGATTGAAGCTACTGACTGAAGGAAAGGAGCTGGCATCTCACTCTCTTTGAATCTTCTTTATCATGCTAAGAGGAGCAGGAAAAAGCAAAAAATTTCAGAATTGCACCTTGCAATGCGGAGAAATTACTGTTTGTGCATTTACAATATTCATTGATTTTTGCCATTGAAAAACGTCCAGAAATGATTGAAGCTACTGACTGAATGAAAGGAGCTGGCATCTCACTCTCTTTGAATCTTCTTTATCATGCTAAGAGGAGCAGGAAAAAGCAAAAAATTTCAGAATTGCACCTTGCAATGCGGAGAAATTACTGTTTGTGCATTTACAATATTCATTGATTTTTGCCATTGAAAAACATGTTATTCATATACCAGAAATGTTTGAAGCTACTGACTGAATGAAAGGAGCTGGCACCTCACTCTCTTTGAATCTTCTTTATCATGCTAAGAGGAGCAGGAAAAAGCAAAAAATTTCAGAATTGCACCTTGCAATGCGGAGAAATTACTGTTTGTGCATATACAATATTCATTGATTTTTGCCATTGAAAAACGTCCAGAAATGATTGAAGCTACTGATTGAATGAAAGGAGCTGGCATCTCACTCTCTTTGAATCTTCTTTATCATGCTAAGAGGAGCAGGAAAAAGCAAAAAATTTCAGAATTGCACCTTGCAATGCGGAGAAATTACTGTTTGTGCATTTACAATATTCATTGATTTTTGCCATTGAAAAACATGTTATTCATATACCAGAAATGTTTGAAGCTACTGACTGAATGAAAGGAGCTGGCACCTCACTCTCTTTGAATCTTCTTTATCATGCTAAGAGGAGCGGGAAAAAGCAAAAAATTTCAGAATTGCACCTTGCAATGCGGAGAAATTACTGTTTGTGCATTTACAATATTCATTGATTTTTGCCATTGAAAAACGTCCAGAAATGATTGAAGGTACTGACTGAATGAAAGGAGCTGGCATCTCACTCTCTTTGAATCTTCTTTATCATGCTAAGAGGAGCAGGAAAAAGCAAAAAATTTCAGAATTGCACCTTGCAATGCGGAGAAATTACTGTTTGTGCATTTACAATATTCATTGATTTTTGCCATTGAAAAACGTCCAGAAATGATTGAAGCTACTGACTGAATGAAAGGAGCTGGCATCTCACTCTCTTTGAATCTTCTTTATCATGCTAAGAGGAGCAGGAAAAAGCAAAAAATTTCAGAATTGCACCTTGCAATGCGGAGAAATTACTGTTTGTGCATTTACAATATTCATTGATTTTTGCCATTGAAAAACATCATGTTATTCATATACCAGAAATGTTTGAAGCTACTGACTGAATGAAAGGAGTTGGCATCTCACTCTCTTTGAATCTTCTTTATCATGCTAAGAGGAGCAGGAAAAAGCAAAAAATTTCAGAATTGCACCTTGCAATGTGGAGAAATTACTGTTTGTGCATTTACAATATTCATTGATTTTTGCCATTGAAAAACATCATGTTATTCATATACCAGAAATGTTTGAAGCTACTGACTGAATGAAAGGAGCAGGCATCTCACTCTCTTTGAATCTTCTTTATCATGCTAAGAGGAGCAGGAAAAAGCAAAAAATTTTAGAATTGCACATTGCAATGTGGAGAAATTACTGTTTGTGCATTTCCAATATTCATTGATTTTTACCATTGAAAAACGTCCAGAAATGATTGAAGCTACTGACTGAATGAAAGTAGCTGGCATCTCACTCTCTTTGAATCTTCTTTATCATGCTAAGAGGAGCAGGAAAAAGCAAAAAATTTCAGACTTGCACCTTGCAATGCGGAGAAATTACTGTTTGTGCATTTACAATATTCATTGATTTTTGCCATTGAAAAACATCATGTTATTCATATACCAGAAATGTTTGAAGCTACTGACTGAATGAAAGGAGCTGGCATCTCACTCTCTTTGAATCTTCTTTATCATGCTAAGAGGAGCAGGAAAAAGCAAAAAATTTCAGAATTGCACCTTGCAATGCGGAGAAATTACTGTTTGTGCATTTACAATATTCATTGATTTTTGCCATTGAAAAACGTCCAGAAATGATTGAAGCTACTGACTGAATGAAAGGAGCTGGCATCTCACTCTCTTTGAATCCTCTTTATCATGCTAAGAGGAGCAGGAAAAAGCAAAAAATTTCAGAATTGCACCTTGCAATGCGGAGAAATTACTGTTTGTGCATTTACAATATTCATTGATTTTTGCCATTGAAAAACGTCCAGAAATGATTGAAGCTACTGACTGAATGAAAGGAGCTGGCATCTCACTCTCTTTGAATCTTCTTTATCATGCTAAGAGGAGCAGGAAAAAGCAAAAAATTTCAGAATTGCACCTTGCAATGCGGAGAAATTACTGTTTGTGCATTTACAATATTCATTGATTTTTGCCATTGAAAAACATCATGTTATTCATATACCAGAAATGTTTGAAGCTACTGACTGAATGAAAGGAGCTGACATCTCACTCTCTTTGAATCTTCTTTATCATGCTAAGAGGAGCAGGAAAAAGCAAAAAATTTCAGAATTGCACCTTGCAATGCGGAGAAATTACTGTTTGTGCATTTACAATATTCATTGATTTTTGCCATTGAAAAACGTCCAGAAATGATTGAAGCTACTGACTGAATGAAAGGAGCTGGCATCTCACTCTCTTTGAATCTTCTTTATCATGCTAAGAGGAGCAGGAAAAAGCAAAAAATTTCAGAATTGCACCTTGCAATGCGGAGAAATTACTGTTTGTGCATTTACAATATTCATTGATTTTTGCCATTGAAAAACATCATGTTATTCATATACCAGAAATGTTTGAAGCTACTGACTGAATGAAAGGAGCTGGCATCTCACTCTCTTTGAATCTTCTTTATCATGCTAAGAGGAGCAGGAAAAAGCAAAAAATTTCAGAATTGCACCTTGCAATGTGGAGAAATTACTGTTTGTGCATTTACAATATTCATTGATTTTTGCCATTGAAAAACATCATGTTATTCATATACCAGAAATGTTTGAAGCTACTGACTGAATGAAAGGAGCTGGCATCTCACTCTCTTTGAATCTTCTTTATCATGCTAAGAGGAGCAGGAAAAAGCAAAAAATTTCAGAATTGCACCTTGCAATGTGGAGAAATTACTGTTTGTGCATTTACAATATTCATTGATTTTTACCATTGAAAAACGTCCAGAAATGATTGAAGCTACTGACTGAATGAAAGTAGCTGGCATCTCACTCTCTTTGAATCTTCTTTATCATGCTAAGAGGAGCAGGAAAAAGCAAAAAATTTCAGACTTGCACCTTGCAATGCGGAGAAATTACTGTTTGTGCATTTACAATATTCATTGATTTTTGCCATTGAAAAACATCATGTTATTCATATACCAGAAATGTTTGAAGCTACTGACTGAATGAAAGGAGCTGGCATCTCACTCTCTTTGAATCTTCTTTATCATGCTAAGAGGAGCAGGAAAAAGCAAAAAATTTCAGAATTGCACCTTGCAATGTGGAGAAATTACTGTTTGTGCATTTACAATATTCATTGATTTTTACCATTGAAAAACGTCCAGAAATGATTGAAGCTACTGACTGAATGAAAGTAGCTGGCATCTCACTCTCTTTGAATCTTCTTTATCATGCTAAGAGGAGCAGGAAAAAGCAAAAAATTTCAGACTTGCACCTTGCAATGCGGAGAAATTACTGTTTGTGCATTTACAATATTCATTGATTTTTGCCATTGAAAAACATCATGTTATTCATATACCAGAAATGTTTGAAGCTACTGACTGAATCAAAGGAGCTGGCATCTCACTCTCTTTGAATCTTCTTTATCATGCTAAGAGGAGCAGGAAAAAGCAAAAAATTTCAGAATTGCACCTTGCAATGCGGAGAAATTACTGATTGTGCATTTACAATATTCATTGATTTTTGCCATTGAAAAACGTCCAGAAATGATTGAAGCTACTGACTGAATGAAAGGAGCTGGCATCTCACTCTCTTTGAATCTTCTTTATCATGCTAAGAGGAGCAGGAAAAAGCAAAAAATTTCAGAATTGCACCTTGCAATGCGGAGAAATTACTGTTTGTGCATTTACAATATTCATTGATTTTTGCCATTGAAAAACGTCCAGAAATGATTGAAGCTACTGACTGAATGAAAGGAGCTGGCATCTCACTCTCTTTGAATCTTCTTTATCATGCTAAGAGGAGCAGGAAAAAGCAAAAAATTTCAGAATTGCACCTTGCAATGCGGAGAAATTACTGTTTGTGCATTTACAATATTCATTGATTTTTGCCATTGAAAAACATGTTATTCATATACCAGAAATGTTTGAAGCTACTGACTGAATGAAAGGAGCTGGCACATCACTCTCTTTGAATCTTCTTTATCATGCTAAGAGGAGCGGGAAAAAGCAAAAAATTTCAGAATTGCACCTTGCAATGCGGAGAAATTACTGTTTGTGCATTTACAATATTCATTGATTTTTGCCATTGAAAAACGTCCAGAAATGATTGAAGGTACTGACTGAATGAAAGGAGCTGGCATCTCACTCTCTTTGAATCTTCTTTATCATGCTAAGAGGAGCAGGAAAAAGCAAAAAATTTCAGAATTGCACCTTGCAATGCGGAGAAATTACTGTTTGTGCATTTACAATATTCATTGATTTTTGCCATTGAAAAACGTCCAGAAATGATTGAAGCTACTGACTGAATGAAAGGAGCTGGCATCTCACTCTCTTTGAATCTTCTTTATCATGCTAAGAGGAGCAGGAAAAAGCAAAAAATTTCAGAATTGCACCTTGCAATGCGGAGAAATTACTGTTTGTGCATTTACAATATTCATTGATTTTTGCCATTGAAAAACATCATGTTATTCATATACCAGAAATGTTTGAAGCTACTGACTGAATGAAAGGAGTTGGCATCTCACTCTCTTTGAATCTTCTTTATCATGCTAAGAGGAGCAGGAAAAAGCAAAAAATTTCAGAATTGCACCTTGCAATGTGGAGAAATTACTGTTTGTGCATTTACAATATTCATTGATTTTTACCATTGAAAAACGTCCAGAAATGATTGAAGCTACTGACTGAATGAAAGTAGCTGGCATCTCACTCTCTTTGAATCTTCTTTATCATGCTAAGAGGAGCAGGAAAAAGCAAAAAATTTCAGACTTGCACCTTGCAATGCGGAGAAATTACTGTTTGTGCATTTACAATATTCATTGATTTTTGCCATTGAAAAACATCATGTTATTCATATACCAGAAATGTTTGAAGCTACTGACTGAATGAAAGGAGCTGGCATCTCACTCTCTTTGAATCTACTTTATCATGCTAAGAGGAGCAGGAAAAAGCAAAAAATTTCAGAATTGCACCTTGCAATGTGGAGAAATTACTGTTTGTGCATTTACAATATTCATTGATTTTTACCATTGAAAAACGTCCAGAAATGATTGAAGCTACTGACTGAATGAAAGGAGCTGGCATCTCACTCTCTTTGAATCTTCTTTATCATGCTAAGAGGAGCAGGAAAAAGCAAAAAATTTCAGAATTGCACCTTGCAATGCGGAGAAATTACTGTTTGTGCATTTACAATATTCATTGATTTTTGCCATGGAAAAACGTCCAGAAATGATTGAAGCTACTGACTGAATGAAAGGAGCTGGCATCTCACTCTCTTTGAATCTTCTTTATCATGCTAAGAGGAGCAGGAAAAAGCAAAAAATTTCAGAATTGCACCTTGCAATGCGGAGAAATTACTGTTTGTGCATTTACAATATTCATTGATTTTTGCCATTGAAAAACATCATGTTATTCATATACCAGAAATGATTGAAGCTACTGACTGAATGAAAGGAGCTGGCATCTCACTCTCTTTGAATCTTCTTTATCATGCTAAGAGGAGCAGGAAAAAGCAAAAAATTTCAGAATTGCACCTTGCAATGCGGAGAAATTACTGTTTGTGCATTTACAATATTCATTGATTTTTGCCATTGAAAAACGTCCAGAAATGATTGAAGCTACTGACTGAATGAAAGGAGCTGGCATCTCACTCTCTTTGAATCTTCTTTATCATGCTAAGAGGAGCAGGAAAAAGCAAAAAATTTCAGAATTGCACCTTGCAATGCGGAGAAATTACTGTTTGTGCATTTACAATATTCATTGATTTTTGCGATTGAAAAACATCATGTTATTAATATACCAGAAATGATTGAAGCTACAGACTGAATGAAAGGAGCTGGCATCTCACTCTCTTTGAATCTTCTTTATCATGCTAAGAGGAGCAGGAAAAAGCAAAAAATTTCAGAATTGCACCTTGCAATGCGGAGAAATTACTGTTTGTGCATTTACAATATTCATTGATTTTTGCCATTGAAAAACATGTTATTCATATACCAGAAATGTTTGAAGCTACTGACTGAATGAAAGGAGCTGGCACCTCACTCTCTTTGAATCTTCTTTATCATGCTAAGAGGAGCAGGAAAAAGCAAAAAATTTCAGAATTGCACCTTGCAATGCGGAGAAATTACTGTTTGTGCATATACAATATTCATTGATTTTTGCCATTGAAAAACGTCCAGAAATGATTGAAGCTACTGATTGAATGAAAGGAGCTGGCATCTCACTCTCTTTGAATCTTCTTTATCATGCTAAGAGGAGCAGGAAAAAGCAAAAAATTTCAGAATTGCACCTTGCAATGCGGAGAAATTACTGTTTGTGCATTTACAATATTCATTGATTTTTGCCATTGAAAAACATGTTATTCATATACCAGAAATGTTTGAAGCTACTGACTGAATGAAAGGAGCTGGCACCTCACTCTCTTTGAATCTTCTTTATCATGCTAAGAGGAGCGGGAAAAAGCAAAAAATTTCAGAATTGCACCTTGCAATGCGGAGAAATTACTGTTTGTGCATTTACAATATTCATTGATTTTTGCCATTGAAAAACGTCCAGAAATGATTGAAGGTACTGACTGAATGAAAGGAGCTGGCATCTCACTCTCTTTGAATCTTCTTTATCATGCTAAGAGGAGCAGGAAAAAGCAAAAAATTTCAGAATTGCACCTTGCAATGCGGAGAAATTACTGTTTGTGCATTTACAATATTCATTGATTTTTGCCATTGAAAAACGTCCAGAAATGATTGAAGCTACTGACTGAATGAAAGGAGCTGGCATCTCACTCTCTTTGAATCTTCTTTATCATGCTAAGAGGAGCAGGAAAAAGCAAAAAATTTCAGAATTGCACCTTGCAATGCGGAGAAATTACTGTTTGTGCATTTACAATATTCATTGATTTTTGCCATTGAAAAACATCATGTTATTCATATACCAGAAATGTTTGAAGCTACTGACTGAATGAAAGGAGTTGGCATCTCACTCTCTTTGAATCTTCTTTATCATGCTAAGAGGAGCAGGAAAAAGCAAAAAATTTCAGAATTGCACCTTGCAATGCGGAGAAATTACTGTTTGTGCATTTACAATATTCATTGATTTTTGCCATTGAAAAACATCATGTTATTCATATACCAGAAATGTTTGAAGCTACTGACTGAATGAAAGGAGCAGGCATCTCACTCTCTTTGAATCTTCTTTATCATGCTAAGAGGAGCAGGAAAAAGCAAAAAATTTTAGAATTGCACATTGCAATGTGGAGAAATTACTGTTTGTGCATTTACAATATTCATTGATTTTTACCATTGAAAAACGTCCAGAAATGATTGAAGCTACTGACTGAATGAAAGTAGCTGGCATCTCACTCTCTTTGAATCTTCTTTATCATGCTAAGAGGAGCAGGAAAAAGCAAAAAATTTCAGACTTGCACCTTGCAATGCGGAGAAATTACTGTTTGTGCATTTACAATATTCATTGATTTTTGCCATTGAAAAACATCATGTTATTCATATACCAGAAATGTTTGAAGCTACTGACTGAATGAAAGGAGCTGGCATCTCACTCTCTTTGAATCTTCTTTATCATGCTAAGAGGAGCAGGAAAAAGCAAAAAATTTCAGAATTGCACCTTGCAATGCGGAGAAATTACTGTTTGTGCATTTACAATATTCATTGATTTTTGCCATTGAAAAACGTCCAGAAATGATTGAAGCTACTGACTGAATGAAAGGAGCTGGCATCTCACTCTCTTTGAATCCTCTTTATCATGCTAAGAGGAGCAGGAAAAAGCAAAAAATTTCAGAATTGCACCTTGCAATGCGGAGAAATTACTGTTTGTGCATTTACAATATTCATTGATTTTTGCCATTGAAAAACGTCCAGAAATGATTGAAGCTACTGACTGAATGAAAGGAGCTGGCATCTCACTCTCTTTGAATCTTCTTTATCATGCTAAGAGGAGCAGGAAAAAGCAAAAAATTTCAGAATTGCACCTTGCAATGCGGAGAAATTACTGTTTGTGCATTTACAATATTCATTGATTTTTGCCATTGAAAAACATCATGTTATTCATATACCAGAAATGTTTGAAGCTACTGACTGAATGAAAGGAGCTGACATCTCACTCTCTTTGAATCTTCTTTATCATGCTAAGAGGAGCAGGAAAAAGCAAAAAATTTCAGAATTGCACCTTGCAATGCGGAGAAATTACTGTTTGTGCATTTACAATATTCATTGATTTTTGCCATTGAAAAACGTCCAGAAATGATTGAAGCTACTGACTGAATGAAAGGAGCTGGCATCTCACTCTCTTTGAATCTTCTTTATCATGCTAAGAGGAGCAGGAAAAAGCAAAAAATTTCAGAATTGCACCTTGCAATGCGGAGAAATTACTGTTTGTGCATTTACAATATTCATTGATTTTTGCCATTGAAAAACATCATGTTATTCATATACCAGAAATGTTTGAAGCTACTGACTGAATGAAAGGAGCTGGCATCTCACTCTCTTTGAATCTTCTTTATCATGCTAAGAGGAGCAGGAAAAAGCAAAAAATTTCAGAATTGCACCTTGCAATGTGGAGAAATTACTGTTTGTGCATTTACAATATTCATTGATTTTTGCCATTGAAAAACATCATGTTATTCATATACCAGAAATGTTTGAAGCTACTGACTGAATGAAAGGAGCTGGCATCTCACTCTCTTTGAATCTTCTTTATCATGCTAAGAGGAGCAGGAAAAAGCAAAAAATTTCAGAATTGCACCTTGCAATGTGGAGAAATTACTGTTTGTGCATTTACAATATTCATTGATTTTTACCATTGAAAAACGTCCAGAAATGATTGAAGCTACTGACTGAATGAAAGTAGCTGGCATCTCACTCTCTTTGAATCTTCTTTATCATGCTAAGAGGAGCAGGAAAAAGCAAAAAATTTCAGACTTGCACCTTGCAATGCGGAGAAATTACTGTTTGTGCATTTACAATATTCATTGATTTTTGCCATTGAAAAACATCATGTTATTCATATACCAGAAATGTTTGAAGCTACTGACTGAATGAAAGGAGCTGGCATCTCACTCTCTTTGAATCTTCTTTATCATGCTAAGAGGAGCAGGAAAAAGCAAAAAATTTCAGAATTGCACCTTGCAATGTGGAGAAATTACTGTTTGTGCATTTACAATATTCATTGATTTTTACCATTGAAAAACGTCCAGAAATGATTGAAGCTACTGACTGAATGAAAGTAGCTGGCATCTCACTCTCTTTGAATCTTCTTTATCATGCTAAGAGGAGCAGGAAAAAGCAAAAAATTTCAGACTTGCACCTTGCAATGCGGAGAAATTACTGTTTGTGCATTTACAATATTCATTGATTTTTGCCATTGAAAAACATCATGTTATTCATATACCAGAAATGTTTGAAGCTACTGACTGAATCAAAGGAGCTGGCATCTCACTCTCTTTGAATCTTCTTTATCATGCTAAGAGGAGCAGGAAAAAGCAAAAAATTTCAGAATTGCACCTTGCAATGCGGAGAAATTACTGTTTGTGCATTTACAATATTCATTGATTTTTGCCATTGAAAAACGTCCAGAAATGATTGAAGCTACTGACTGAATGAAAGGAGCTGGCATCTCACTCTCTTTGAATCTTCTTTATCATGCTAAGAGGAGCAGGAAAAAGCAAAAAATTTCAGAATTGCACCTTGCAATGCGGAGAAATTACTGTTTGTGCATTTACAATATTCATTGATTTTTGCCATTGAAAAACGTCCAGAAATGATTGAAGCTACTGACTGAATGAAAGGAGCTGGCATCTCACTCTCTTTGAATCTTCTTTATCATGCTAAGAGGAGCAGGAAAAAGCAAAAAATTTCAGAATTGCACCTTGCAATGCGGAGAAATTACTGTTTGTGCATTTACAATATTCATTGATTTTTGCCATTGAAAAACATGTTATTCATATACCAGAAATGTTTGAAGCTACTGACTGAATGAAAGGAGCTGGCACCTCACTCTCTTTGAATCTTCTTTATCATGCTAAGAGGAGCGGGAAAAAGCAAAAAATTTCAGAATTGCACCTTGCAATGCGGAGAAATTACTGTTTGTGCATTTACAATATTCATTGATTTTTGCCATTGAAAAACGTCCAGAAATGATTGAAGGTACTGACTGAATGAAAGGAGCTGGCATCTCACTCTCTTTGAATCTTCTTTATCATGCTAAGAGGAGCAGGAAAAAGCAAAAAATTTCAGAATTGCACCTTGCAATGCGGAGAAATTACTGTTTGTGCATTTACAATATTCATTGATTTTTGCCATTGAAAAACGTCCAGAAATGATTGAAGCTACTGACTGAATGAAAGGAGCTGGCATCTCACTCTCTTTGAATCTTCTTTATCATGCTAAGAGGAGCAGGAAAAAGCAAAAAATTTCAGAATTGCACCTTGCAATGCGGAGAAATTACTGTTTGTGCATTTACAATATTCATTGATTTTTGCCATTGAAAAACATCATGTTATTCATATACCAGAAATGTTTGAAGCTACTGACTGAATGAAAGGAGTTGGCATCTCACTCTCTTTGAATCTTCTTTATCATGCTAAGAGGAGCAGGAAAAAGCAAAAAATTTCAGAATTGCACCTTGCAATGTGGAGAAATTACTGTTTGTGCATTTACAATATTCATTGATTTTTACCATTGAAAAACGTCCAGAAATGATTGAAGCTACTGACTGAATGAAAGTAGCTGGCATCTCACTCTCTTTGAATCTTCTTTATCATGCTAAGAGGAGCAGGAAAAAGCAAAAAATTTCAGACTTGCTCCTTGCAATGCGGAGAAATTACTGTTTGTGCATTTACAATATTCATTGATTTTTGCCATTGAAAAACATCATGTTATTCATATACCAGAAATGTTTGAAGCTACTGACTGAATTAAAGGAGCTGGCATCTCACTCTCTTTGAATCTTCTTTATCATGCTAAGAGGAGCAGGAAAAAGCAAAAAATTTCAGAATTGCACCTTGCAATGTGGAGAAATTACTGTTTGTGCATTTACAATATTCATTGATTTTTACCATTGAAAAACGTCCAGAAATGATTGAAGCTACTGACTGAATGAAAGGAGCTGGCATCTCACTCTCTTTGAATCTTCTTTATCATGCTAAGAGGAGCAGGAAAAAGCAAAAAATTTCAGAATTGCACCTTGCAATGCGGAGAAATTACTGTTTGTGCATTTACAATATTCATTGATTTTTGCCATGGAAAAACGTCCAGAAATGATTGAAGCTACTGACTGAATGAAAGGAGCTGGCATCTCACTCTCTTTGAATCTTCTTTATCATGCTAAGAGGAGCAGGAAAAAGCAAAAAATTTCAGAATTGCACCTTGCAATGCGGAGAAATTACTGTTTGTGCATTTACAATATTCATTGATTTTTGCCATTGAAAAACATCATGTTATTCATATACCAGAAATGATTGAAGCTACTGACTGAATGAAAGGAGCTGGCATCTCACTCTCTTTGAATCTACTTTATCATGCTAAGAGGAGCAGGAAAAAGCAAAAAATTTCAGAATTGCACCTTGCAATGCGGAGAAATTACTGTTTGTGCATTTACAATATTCATTGATTTTTGCCATTGAAAAACGTCCAGAAATGATTGAAGCTACTGACTGAATGAAAGGAGCTGGCATCTCACTCTCTTTGAATCTTCTTTATCATGCTAAGAGGAGCAGGAAAAAGCAAAAAATTTCAGAATTGCACCTTGCAATGCGGAGAAATTACTGTTTGTGCATTTACAATATTCATTGATTTTTGCGATTGAAAAACATCATGTTATTAATATACCAGAAATGATTGAAGCTACAGACTGAATGAAAGGAGCTGGCATCTCACTCTCTTTGAATCTTCTTTATCATGCTAAGAGGAGCAGGAAAAAGTAAAAAATTTCAGAATTGCACCTTGCAATGCGGAGAAATTACTGTTTGTGCATTTACAATATTCAATGATTTTTGCCATTGAAAAACGTCCAGAAATGATTGAAGCTACTGACTGAATGAAAGGAGCTGGCATCTCACTCTCTTTGAATCTTGTTTATCATGCTAAGAGGAGCAGGAAAAAGCAAAAAATTTCAGAATTGCACCTTGCAATGCGGAGAAATTACTGTTTGTGCATTTACAATATTCATTGATTTTTGCCATTGAAAAACGTCCAGAAATGATTGAAGCTACTGACTGAATGAAAGGAGCTGGCATCTCACTCTCTTTGAATCTTCTTTATCATGCTAAGAGGAGCAGGAAAAAGCAAAAAATTTCAGAATTGCACCTTGCAATGCGGAGAAATTACTGTTTGTGCATTTACAATATTCATTGATTTTTGCTATTGAAAAACATCATGTTATTCATATACCAGAAATGATTGAAGCTACTGACTGAATGAAAGGAGCTGGCATCTCACTCTCTTTGAATCTTCTTTATCATGCTAAGAGGAGCAGGAAAAAGCAAAAAATTTCAGAATTGCACCTTGCAATGCGGAGAAATTACAGTTTGTGCATTTACAATATTCATTGATTTTTGCCATTGAAAAACGTCCAGAAATGATTGAAGCTACTGACTGAATGAAAGGAGCTGGCATCTCACTCTCTTTGAATCTTCTTTATCATGCTAAGAGGAGCAGGAAAAAGCAAAAAATTTCAGAATTGCACCTTGCAATGCGGAGAAATTACTGTTTGTGCATTTACAATATTCATTGATTTTTGCCATTGAAAAACGTCCAGAAATGATTGAAGGTACTGACTGAATGAAAGGAGCTGGCATCTCACTCTCTTTGAATATTCTTTAGCATGCTAAGAGGAGCAGGAAAAAGCAAAAAATTTCAGAATTGCACCTTGCAATGCGGAGAAATTACTGTTTGTGCATTTACAATATTCATTGATTTTTGCCATTGAAAAACGTCCAGAAATGATTGAAGCTACTGACTGAATGAAAGGAGCTGGCATCTCACTCTCTTTGAATCTTCTTTATCATGCTAAGAGGAGCAGGAAAAAGCAAAAAATTTCAGAATTGCACCTTGCAATGCGGAGAAATTACTGTTTGTGCATTTACAATATTCATTGATTTTTGCCATTGAAAAATGTCCAGAAATGATTGAAGCTACTGACTGAATGAAAGGAGCTGGCATCTCACTCTCTTTGAATCTTCTTTATCATGCTAAGAGGAGCAGGAAAAAGCAAAAAATTTCAGAATTGCGCCTTGCAATGCGGAGAAATTAATGTTTGTGCATTTACAAAATTCATTGATTTTTGCCATTGAAAAACATCATGTTATTCATATACCAGAAATGATTGAAGCTACTGACTGAAGGAAAGGAGCTGGCATCTCACTCTCTTTGAATCTTCTTTATCATGCTAAGAGGAGCAGGAAAAAGCAAAAAATTTCAGAATTGCACCTTGCAATGCGGAGAAATTACTGTTTGTGCATTTACAATATTCATTGATTTTTGCCATTGAAAAACATCCAGAAATGATTGAAGCTACTGACTGAATGAAAGGAGCTGGCATCTCACTCTCTTTGAATCTTCTTTATCATGCTAAGAGGAGCAGGAAAAAGCAAAAAATTTCAGAATTGCACCTTGCAATGCGGAGAAATTACTGTTTGTGCATTTACAATATTCATTGATTTTTGCGATTGAAAAACATCATGTTATTCATATACCAGAAATGATTGAAGCTACTGAGTGAATGAAAGGAGCTGGCATCTCACTCTCTTTGAATCTTCTTTATCATGCTAAGAGGAGCAGGAAAAAGTAAAAAATTTCAGAATTGCACCTTGCAATGCGGAGAAATTACTGTTTGTGCATTTACAATATTCAATGATTTTTGCCATTGAAAAACATCCAGAAATGATTGAAGCTACTGACTGAATGAAAGGAGCTGACATCTCACTCTCTTTGAATCTTGTTTATCATGCTAAGAGGAGCAGGAAAAAGCAAAAAATTTCAGAATTGCACCTTGCAATGCGGAGAAATTACTGTTTGTGCATTTACAATATTCATTGATTTTTGCCATTGAAAAACGTCCAGAAATGATTGAAGCTACTGACTGAATGAAAGGAGCTGGCATCTCACTCTCTTTGAATCTTCTTTATCATGCTAAGAGGAGCAGGAAAAAACAAAAAATTTCAGAATTGCACCTTGCAATGCGGAGAAATTACTGTTTGTGCATTTACAATATTCATTGATTTTTGCCATTGAAAAACGTCCAGAAATGTTTGAAGCTACTGACTGAATGAAAGGAGCTGGCATCTCACTCTCTTTGAATCTTCTTTATCATGCTAAGAGGAGCAGGAAAAAGCAAAAAATTTCAGAATTGCACCTTGCAATGCGGAGAAATTACTGTTTGTGCATTTACAATATTCATTGATTTTTGCCATTGAAAAACATGTTATTCATATACCAGAAATGTTTGAAGCTCCTGACTGAATGAAAGGAGCTGGCACCTCACTCTCTTTGAATCTTCTTTATCATGCTAAGAGGAGCAGGAAAAAGGAAAAATTTCAGAATTGCACCTTGCAATGCGGAGAAATTACTGTTTGTGCATTTACAATATTCATTGATTTTTGCCATTGAAAAACGTCCAGAAATGATTGAAGCTACTGACTGAATGAAAGGAGCTGTCATCTCACTCTCTTTGAATCTTCTTTATCATGCTAAGAGGAGCAGGAAAAAGCAAAAAATTTCAGAATTGCACCTTGCAATGCGGAGAAATTACTGTTTGTGCATTTACAATATTCATTGATTTTTGCCATTGAAAAATGTCCAGAAATGATTGAAGCTACTGACTGAATGAAAGGAGCTGGCATCTCACTCTCTTTGAATCTTCTTTATCATGCTAAGAGGAGCAGGAAAAAGCAAAAAATTTCAGAATTGCGCCTTGCAATGCGGAGAAATTACTGTTTGTGCATTTACAAAATTCATTGATTTTTGCCATTGAAAAACATCATGTTATTCATATGCCAGAAATGATTGACGCTACTGACTGAAGGAAAGGAGCTGGCATCTCACTCTCTTTGAATCTTCTTTATCATGCTAAGAGGAGCAGGAAAAAGCAAAAAATTTCAGAATTGCACCTTGCAATGCGGAGAAATTACTGTTTGTGCATTTACAATATTCATTGATTTTTGCCATTGAAAAACGTCCAGAAATGATTGAAGCTACTGACTGAATGAAAGGAGCTGGCATCTCACTCTCTTTGAATCTTCTTTATCATGCTAAGAGGAGCAGGAAAAAGCAAAAAATTTCAGAATTGCACCTTGCAATGCGGAGAAATTACTGTTTGTGCATTTACAATATTCATTGATTTTTGCCATTGAAAAACGTCCAGAAATGATTGAAGCTACTGACTGAATGAAAGGAGCTGGCATTTCACTCTCTTTGAATCTTCTTTATCATGCTAAGAGGAGCAGGAAAAAGCAAAAAATTTCAGAATTGCACCTTGCCATGCGGAGAAATTACTGTTTGTGCATTTACAATATTCATTGATTTTTGCCATTGAAAAATGTCCAGAAATGATTGAAGCTACTGACTGAACGAAAGGAGCTGGCATCTCACTCTCTTTGAATCTTCTTTATCATGCTAAGAGGAGCAGGAAAAAGCAAAAAAATTCAGAATTGCGCTTTGCAATGCGGAGAAATTACTGTTTGTGCATTTACAAAATTCATTGATTTTTGCCATTGAAAAACATCATGTTATTCATATACCAGAAATGATTGAAGCTACTGACTGAAGGAAAGGAGCTGGCATCTCACTCTCTTTGAATCTTCTTTATCATGCTAAGAGGAGCAGGAAAAAGCAAAAAATTTCAGAATTGCACCTTGCAATGCGGAGAAATTACTGTTTGTGCATTTCCAATATTCATTGATTTTTGCCATTGAAAAACATCCAGAAATGATTGAAGCTACTGACTGAATGAAAGGAGCTGGCATCTCACTCTCTTTGAATCTTCTTTATCATGCTAAGCGGAGCAGGAAAAAGCAAAAAATTTCAGAATTGCACCTTGCAATGCGGAGAAATTACTGTTTGTGCATTTACAATATTCATTGATTTTTGCGATTGAAAAACATCATGTTATTCATATACCAGAAATGATTGAAGCTACTGACTGAATGAAAGGAGCTGGCATCTCACTCTCTTTGAATCTTCTTTATCATGCTAAGAGGAGCAGGAAAAAGTAAAAAATTTCAGAATTGCACCTTGCAATGCGGAGAAATTACTGTTTGTGCATTTACAATATTCATTGATTTTTGCCATTGAAAAACGTCCAGAAATGATTGAAGCTACTGACTGAATGAAAGGAGCTGGCATCTCACTCTCTTTGAATCTTCTTTATCATGCTAAGAGGAGCAGGAAAAAGCAAAAAATTTCAGAATTGCACCTTGCAATGCGGAGAAATTACTGTTTGTGCATTTACAATATTCATTGATTTTTGCCATTGAAAAACGTCCAGAAATGATTGAAGCTACTGACTGAATGAAAGGAGCTGGCATCTCACTCTCTTTGAATCTTCTTTATCATGCTAAGAGGAGCAGGAAAAAGCAAAAAATTTCAGAATTGCACCTTGCAATGCGGAGAAATTACTGTTTGTGCATTTACAATATTCATTGATTTTTGCCATTGAAAAACGTCCAGAAATGATTGAAGCTACTGACTGAATGAAAGGAGCTGGCATCTCACTCTCTTTGAATCTTCTTTATCATGCTAAGAGGAGCAGGAAAAAGCAAAAAATTTCAGAATTGCACCTTGCAATGCGGAGAAATTACTGTTTGTGCATTTACAATATTCATTGATTTTTGCCATTGAAAAACATCATGTTATTCATATACCAGAAATGATTGAAGCTACTGACTGAATGAAAGGAGCTGGCATCTCACTCTCTTTGAATCTTCTTTATCATGCTAAGAGGAGCAGGAAAAAGTAAAAAATTTCAGAATTGCACCTTGCAATGCGGAGAAATTACTGTTTGTGCATTTATAATATTCAATGATTTTTGCCATTGAAAAACGTCCAGAAATGATTGAAGCTACTGACTGAACGAAAGGAGCTGGCATCTCACTCTCTTTGAATCTTCTTTATCATGCTAAGAGGAGCAGGAAAAAGCAAAAAATTTCAGAATTGCACCTTGCAATGCGGAGAAATTACTGTTTGTGCATTTACAATATTCATTGATTTTTGCCATTGAAAAACATCCAGAAATGATTGAAGCTACTGACTGAATGAAAGGAACTGGCATCTCACTCTCTTTGAATCTTGTTTATCATGCTAAGAGGAGCAGGAAAAAGCAAAAAATTTCAGAATTGCACATTGCAATGCGGAGAAATTACAGTTTGTGCATTTACAATATTCATTGATTTTTGCCATTGAAAAACGTCCAGAAATGATTGATGCTACTGACTGAATGAAAGGAGCTGGCATCTCACTCTCTTTGAATCTTCTTTATCATGCTAAGAGGAGCAGGAAAAAGCAAAAAATTTCAGAATTGCACCTTGCAATGCGGAGAAATTACTGTTTGTGCATTTACAATATTCATTGATTTTTGCCATTGAAAAACATCATGTTATTCATATACCAGAAATGATTGAAGCTACTGACTGAATGAAAGGAGCTGGCATCTCACTCTCTTTGAATCTTCTTTATCATGCTAAGAGGAGCAGGAAAAAGTAAAAAATTTCAGAATTGCACCTTGCAATGCGGAGAAATTACTGTTTGTGCATTTATAATATTCAATGATTTTTGCCATTGAAAAACGTCCAGAAATGATTGAAGCTACTGACTGAACGAAAGGAGCTGGCATCTCACTCTCTTTGAATCTTCTTTATCATGCTAAGAGGAGCAGGAAAAAGCAAAAAATTTCAGAATTGCACCTTGCAATGCGGAGAAATTACTGTTTGTGCATTTACAATATTCATTGATTTTTGCCATTGAAAAACATCCAGAAATGATTGAAGCTACTGACTGAATGAAAGGAGCTGGCATCTCACTCTCTTTGAATCTTCTTTATCATGCTAAGAGGAGCAGGAAAAAGCAAAAAATTTCAGAATTGCACCTTGCAATGCGGAGAAATTACTGTTTGTGCATTTACAATATTCATTGATTTTTGCCATTGAAAAACATCATGTTATTCATATACCAGAAATGTTTGAAGCTACTGACTGAATGAAAGGAGCTGACATCTCACTCTCTTTGAATCTTCTTTATCATGCTAAGAGGAGCAGGAAAAAGCAAAAAATTTCAGAATTGCACCTTGCAATGCGGAGAAATTACTGTTTGTGCATTTACAATATTCATTGATTTTTGCCATTGAAAAACATCCAGAAATGATTGAAGCTACTGACTGAATGAAAGGAGCTGGCATCTCACTCTCTTTGAATCTTCTTTATCATGCTAAGAGGAGCAGGAAAAAGCAAAAAATTTCAGAATTGCACCTTGCAATGCGGAGAAATTACTGTTTGTGCATTTACAATATTCATTGATTTTTGCCATTGAAAAACATCATGTTATTCATATACCAGAAATGTTTGAAGCTACTGACTGAATGAAAGGAGCTGGCATCTCACTCTCTTTGAATCTTCTTTATCATGCTAAGAGGAGCAGGAAAAAGCAAAAAATTTCAGAATTGCACCTTGCAATGCGGAGAAATTACTGTTTGTGCATTTACAATATTCATTGATTTTTGCCATTGAAAAACATCATGTTATTCATATACCAGAAATGTTTGAAGCTACTGACTGAATGAAAGGAGCTGGCATCTCACTCTCTTTGAATCTTCTTTATCATGCTAAGAGGAGCAGGAAAAAGCAAAAAATTTCAGAATTGCACCTTGCAATGTGGAGAAATTACTGTTTGTGCATTTACAATATTCATTGATTTTTACCATTGAAAAACGTCCAGAAATGATTGAAGCTACTGACTGAATGAAAGTAACTGGCATCTCACTCTCTTTGAATCTTCTTTATCATGCTAAGAGGAGCAGGAAAAAGCAAAAAATTTCAGACTTGCACCTTGCAATGCGGAGAAATTACTGTTTGTGCATTTACAATATTCATTGATTTTTGCCATTGAAAAACATCATGTTATTCATATACCAGAAATGTTTGAAGCTACTGACTGAATGAAAGGAGCTGGCATCTCACTCTCTTTGAATCTTCTTTATCATGCTAAGAGGAGCAGGAAAAAGCAAAAAATTTCAGAATTGCACCTTGCAATGCGGAGAAATTACTGTTTGTGCATTTACAATATTCATTGATTTTTGCCATTGAAAAACGTCCAGAAATGATTGAAGCTACTGACTGAATGAAAGGAGCTGGCATCTCACTCTCTTTGAATCTTCTTTATCATGCTAAGAGGAGCAGGAAAAATCAAAAAATTTCAGAATTGCACCTTGCAATGCGGAGAAATTACTGTTTGTGCATTTACAATATTCATTGATTTTTGCCATTGAAAAACATGTTATTCATATACCAGAAATGTTTGAAGCTACTGACTGAATGAAAGGAGCTGGCACATCACTCTCTTTGTATCTTCTTTATCATGCTAAGAGGAGCGGGAAAAAGCAAAAAATTTCAGAATTGCACCTTGCAATGCGGAGAAATTACTGTTTGTGCATTTACAATATTCATTGATTTTTGCCACTGAAAAACGTCCAGAAATGATTGAAGCTACTGACTGAATGAAAGGAGCTGGCATCTCACTCTCTTTGAATCTTCTTTATCATACTAAGAGGAGCAGGAAAAAGCAAAAAATTTCAGAATTGCACCTTGCAATGCGGAGAAATTACAGTTTGTGCATTTACAATATTCATTGATTTTTGCCATTGAAAAACATCCAGAAATGATTGAAGCTACTGACTGAATGAAAGGAGCTGGCATGTCACTCTCTTTGAATCTTCTTTATCATGCTAAGAGGAGCAGGAAAAAGCAAAAAATTTCAGAATTGCACCTTGCAATGCGGAGAAATTACTGTTTGTGCATTTACAATATTCATTGATTTTTGCCATTGAAAAACATCATGTTATTCATATACCAGAAATGTTTGAAGCTACTGACTGAATGAAAGGAGCTGGCATCTCACTCTCTTTGAATCTTCTTTATCATGCTAAGAGGAGCAGGAAAAAGCAAAAAATTTCAGAATTGCACCTTGCAATGTGGAGAAATTACTGTTTGTGCATTTACAATATTCATTGATTTTTACCATTGAAAAACGTCCAGAAATGATTGAAGCTACTGACTGAATGAAAGTAGCTGGCATCTCACTGTCTTTGAATCTTCTTTATCATGCTAAGAGGAGCAGGAAAAAGCAAAAAATTTCAGACTTGCACCTTGCAATGCGGAGAAATTACTGTTTGTGCATTTACAATATTCATTGATTTTTGCCATTGAAAAACATCATGTTATTCATATACCAGAAATGTTTGAAGCTACTGACTGAATGAAAGGAGCTGGCATCTCACTCTCTTTGAATCTTCTTTATCATGCTAAGAGGAGCAGGAAAAAGCAAAAAATTTCAGAATTGCACCTTGCAATGCGGAGAAATTACTGTTTGTGCATTTACAATATTCATTGATTTTTGCCATTGAAAAACATCATGTTATTCATATACCAGAAATGTTTGAAGCTACTGACTGAATGAAAGGAGCTGGCATCTCACTCTCTTTGAATCTTCTTTATCATGCTAAGAGGAGCAGGAAAAAGCAAAAAATTTCAGAATTGCACCTTGCAATGCGGAGAAATTACTGTTTGTGCATTTACAATATTCATTGATTTTTGCCATTGAAAAACGTCCAGAAATGATTGAAGCTACTGACTGAATGAAAGGAGCCGGCATCTCACTCTCTTTGAATTTTCTTTATCATGCTAAGAGGAGCAGGAAAAATCAAAAAATTTCAGAATTGCACCTTGCAATGCGGAGAAATTACTGTTTGTGCATTTACAATATTCATTGATTTTTGCCATTGAAAAACATCCAGAAATGATTGAAGCTACTGACTGAATGAAAGGAGCTGGCATCTCACTCTCTTTGAATCTTCTTTATCATGCTAAGAGGAGCAGGAAAAAGCAAAAAATTTCAGAATTGCACCTTGCAATGCGGAGAAATTACTGTTTGTGCATTTACAATATTCATTGATTTTTGCCATTGAAAAACATCATGTTATTCATATACCAGAAATGTTTGAAGCTACTGACTGAATGAAAGGAGCTGACATCTCACTCTCTTTGAATCTTCTTTATCATGCTAAGAGGAGCAGGAAAAAGCAAAAAATTTCAGAATTGCACCTTGCAATGCGGAGAAATTACTGTTTGTGCATTTACAATATTCATTGATTTTTGCCATTGAAAAACATCCAGAAATGATTGAAGCTACTGACTGAATGAAAGGAGCTGGCATCTCACTCTCTTTGAATCTTCTTTATCATGCTAAGAGGAGCAGGAAAAAGCAAAAAATTTCAGAATTGCACCTTGCAATGCGGAGAAATTACTGTTTGTGCATTTACAATATTCATTGATTTTTGCCATTGAAAAACATCATGTTATTCATATACCAGAAATGTTTGAAGCTACTGACTGAATGAAAGGAGCTGGCATCTCACTCTCTTTGAATCTTCTTTATCATGCTAAGAGGAGCAGGAAAAAGCAAAAAATTTCAGAATTGCACCTTGCAATGCGGAGAAATTACTGTTTGTGCATTTACAATATTCATTGATTTTTGCCATTGAAAAACATCATGTTATTCATATACCAGAAATGTTTTACGCTACTGACTGAATGAAAGGAGCTGGCATCTCACTCTCTTTGAATCTTCTTTATCATGCTAAGAGGAGCAGGAAAAAGCAAAAAATTTCAGAATTGCACCTTGCAATGTGGAGAAATTACTGTTTGTGCATTTACAATATTCATTGATTTTTACCATTGAAAAACGTCCAGAAATGATTGAAGCTACTGACTGAATGAAAGTAACTGGCATCTCACTCTCTTTGAATCTTCTTTATCATGCTAAGAGGAGCAGGAAAAAGCAAAAAATTTCAGACTTGCACCTTGCAATGCGGAGAAATTACTGTTTGTGCATTTACAATATTCATTGATTTTTGCCATTGAAAAACATCATGTTATTCATATACCAGAAATGTTTGAAGCTACTGACTGAATGAAAGGAGCTGGCATCTCACTCTCTTTGAATCTTCTTTATCATGCTAAGAGGAGCAGGAAAAAGCAAAAAATTTCAGAATTGCACCTTGCAATGCGGAGAAATTACTGTTTGTGCATTTACAATATTCATTGATTTTTGCCATTGAAAAACGTCCAGAAATGATTGAAGCTACTGACTGAATGAAAGGAGCTGGCATCTCACTCTCTTTGAATCTTCTTTATCATGCTAAGAGGAGCAGGAAAAATCAAAAAATTTCAGAATTGCACCTTGCAATGCGGAGAAATTACTGTTTGTGCATTTACAATATTCATTGATTTTTGCCACTGAAAAACATCCAGAAATGATTGAAGCTACTGACTGAATGAAAGGAGCTGGCATCTCACTCTCTTTGAATCTTCTTTATCATACTAAGAGGAGCAGGAAAAAGCAAAAAATTTCAGAATTGCACCTTGCAATGCGGAGAAATTACTGTTTGTGCATTTACAATATTCATTGATTTTTGCCATTGAAAAACATCATGTTATTCATATACCAGAAATGTTTGAAGCTACTGACTGAATGAAAGGAGCTGGCATCTCACTCTCTTTGAATCTTCTTTATCATGCTAAGAGGAGCAGGAAAAAGCAAAAAATTTCAGAATTGCACCTTGCAATGTGGAGAAATTACTGTTTGTGCATTTACAATATTCATTGATTTTTACCATTGAAAAACGTCCAGAAATGATTGAAGCTACTGACTGAATGAAAGTAGCTGGCATCTCACTGTCTTTGAATCTTCTTTATCATGCTAAGAGGAGCAGGAAAAAGCAAAAAATTTCAGACTTGCACCTTGCAATGCGGAGAAATTACTGTTTGTGCATTTACAATATTCATTGATTTTTGCCATTGAAAAACATCATGTTATTCATATACCAGAAATGTTTGAAGCTACTGACTGAATGAAAGGAGCTGGCATCTCACTCTCTTTGAATCTTCTTTATCATGCTAAGAGGAGCAGGAAAAAGCAAAAAATTTCAGAATTGCACCTTGCAATGCGGAGAAATTACTGTTTGTGCATTTACAATATTCATTGATTTTTGCCATTGAAAAACATCATGTTATTCATATACCAGAAATGTTTGAAGCTACTGACTGAATGAAAGGAGCTGGCATCTCACTCTCTTTGAATCTTCTTTATCATGCTAAGAGGAGCAGGAAAAAGAAAAAAATTTCAGAATTGCACCTTGCAATGCGGAGAAATTACTGTTTGTGCATTTACAATATTCATTGATTTTTGCCATTGAAAAACGTCCAGAAATGATTGAAGCTACTGACTGAATGAAAGGAGCCGGCATCTCACTCTCTTTGAATTTTCTTTATCATGCTAAGAGGAGCAGGAAAAATCAAAAATTTCAGAATTGCACCTTGCAATGCGGAGAAATTACTGTTTGTGCATTTACAATATTCATTGATTTTTGCCATTGAAAAACATGTTATTCATATACCAGAAATGTTTGAAGCTACTGACTGAATGAAAGGAGCTGGCACCTCACTCTCTTTGAATCTTCTTTATCATGCTAAGAGGAGCGGGAAAAAGCAAAAAATTTCAGAATTGCACCTTGCATTGCGGAGAAATTACTGTTTGTGCATTTACAATATTCATTGATTTTTACCATTGAAAAACATGTTATTCATATACCAGAAATGTTTGAAGCTACTGACTGAATGAAAGGAGCTGGCATCTCACTCTCTTTGAATCTTCTTTATCATGCTAAGAGGAGCAGGAAAAAGCAAAAAATTTCAGAATTGCACCTTGCAATGTGGAGAAATTACTGTTTGTGCATTTACAATATTCATTGATTTTTACCATTGAAAAACGTCCAGAAATGATTGAAGCTACTGACTGAATGAAAGTAGCTGGCATCTCACTCTCTTTGAATCTTCTTTATCATGCTAAGAGGAGCAGTAAAAAGCAAAAAATTTCAGACTTGCACCTTGCAATGCGGAGAAATTACTGTTTGTGCATTTACAATATTCATTGATTTTTGCCATTGAAAAACATCATGTTATTCATATACCAGAAATGTTTGAAGCTACTGACTGAATGAAAGGAGCTGGCATCTCACTCTCTTTGAATCTTCTTTATCATGCTAAGAGGAGCAGGAAAAAGCAAAAAATTTCAGAATTGCACCTTGCAATGCGGAGAAATTACTGTTTGTGCATTTACAATATTCATTGATTTTTGCCATTGAAAAACATCATGTTATTCATATACCAGAAATGTTTGAAGCTACTGACTGAATGAAAGGAGCTGGCATCTCACTCTCTTTGAATCTTCTTTATCATGCTAAGAGGAGCAGGAAAAAGCAAAAAATTTCAGAATTGCACCTTGCAATGCGGAGAAATTACTGTTTGTGCATTTACAATATTCATTGATTTTTGCCATTGAAAAACGTCCAGAAATGATTGAAGCTACTGACTGAATGAAAGGAGCTGGCATCTCACTCTCTTTGAATCTTCTTTATCATGCTAAGAGGAGCAGGAAAAATCAAAAAATTTCAGAATTGCACCTTGCAATGCGGAGAAATTACTGTTTGTGCATTTACAATATTCATTGATTTTTGCCATTGAAAAACATGTTATTCATATACCAGAAATGTTTGAAGCTACTGACTGAATGAAAGGAGCTGGCACCTCACTCTCTTTGAATCTTCTTTATCATGCTAAGAGGAGCGGGAAAAAGCAAAAAATTTCAGAATTGCACCTTGCAATGCGGAGAAATTACTGTTTGTGCATTTACAATATTCATTGATTTTTGCCATTGAAAAACGTCCAGAAATGATTGAAGGTACTGACTGAATGAAAGGAGCTGGCATCTCACTCTCTTTGAATCTTCTTTATCATGCTAAGAGGAGCAGGAAAAAGCAAAAAATTTCAGAATTGCACCTTGCAATGCGGAGAAATTACTGTTTGTGCATTTACAATATTCATTGATTTTTGCCATTGAAAAACGTCCAGAAATGATTGAAGCTACTGACTGAATGAAAGGAGCTGGCATCTCACTCTCTTTGAATCTTCTTTATCATGCTAAGAGGAGCAGGAAAGAGCAAAAAATTTCAGAATTGCACCTTGCAATGCGGAGAAATTACAGTTTGTGCATTTACAATATTCATTGATTTTTGCCATTGAAAAACATCCAGAAATGATTGAAGCTACTGACTGAATGAAAGGAGCTGGCATCTCACTCTCTTTGAATCTTCTTTATCATGCTAAGAGGAGCAGGAAAAAGCAAAAAATTTCAGAATTGCACCTTGCAATGCGGAGAAATTACTGTTTGTGCATTTACAATATTCATTGATTTTTGCCATTGAAAAACATCATGTTATTCATATACCAGAAATGTTTGAAGCTACTGACTGAATGAAAGGAGCTGGCATCTCACTCTCTTTGAATCTTCTTTATCATGCTAAGAGGAGCAGGAAAAAGCAAAAAATTTCAGAATTGCACCTTGCAATGTGGAGAAATTACTGTTTGTGCATTTACAATATTCATTGATTTTTACCATTGAAAAACGTCCAGAAATGATTGAAGCTACTGACTGAATGAAAGTAGCTGGCATCTCACTCTCTTTGAATCTTCTTTATCATGCTAAGAGGAGCAGGAAAAAGCAAAAAATTTCAGACTTGCACCTTGCAATGCGGAGAAATTACTGTTTGTGCATTTACAATATTCATTGATTTTTGCCATTGAAAAACGTCCAGAAATGATTGAAGGTACTGACTGAATGAAAGGAGCTGGCATCTCACTCTCTTTGAATCTTCTTTATCATGCTAAGAGGAGCAGGAAAAAGCAAAAAATTTCAGAATTGCACCTTGCAATGCGGAGAAATTACTGTTTGTGCATTTACAATATTCATTGATTTTTGCCACTGAAAAACGTCCAGAAATGATTGAAGCTACTGACTGAATGAAAGGAGCTGGCATCTCACTCTCTTTGAATCTTCTTTAACATGCTAAGAGGAGCAGGAAAAAGCAAAAAATTTCAGAATTGCACCTTGCAATGCGGAGAAATTACAGTTTGTGCATTTACAATATTCATTGATTTTTGCCATTGAAAAACATCCAGAAATGATTGAAGCTACTGACTGAATGAAAGGAGCTGGCATCTCACTCTCTTTGAATCTTCTTTATCATGCTAAGAGGAGCAGGAAAAAGCAAAAAATTTCAGAATTGCACCTTGCAATGCGGAGAAATTACTGTTTGTGCATTTACAATATTCATTGATTTTTGCCATTGAAAAACATCATGTTATTCATATACCAGAAATGTTTGAAGCTACTGACTGAATGAAAGGAGCTGGCATCTCACTCTCTTTGAATCTTCTTTATCATGCTAAGAGGAGCAGGAAAAAGCAAAAAATTTCAGAATTGCACCTTGCAATGTGGAGAAATTACTGTTTGTGCATTTACAATATTCATTGATTTTTACCATTGAAAAACGTCCAGAAATGATTGAAGCTACTGACTGAATGAAAGTAGCTGGCATCTCACTCTCTTTGAATCTTCTTTATCATGCTAAGAGGAGCAGGAAAAAGCAAAAAATTTCAGACTTGCACCTTGCAATGCGGAGAAATTACTGTTTGTGCATTTACAATATTCATTGATTTTTGCCATTGAAAAACATCATTTTATTCATATACCAGAAATGTTTGAAGCTACTGACTGAATGAAAGGAGCTGGCATCTCACTCTCTTTGAATCTTCTTTATCATGCTAAGAGGAGCAGGAAAAAGCAAAAAATTTCAGAATTGCACCTTGCAATGCGGAGAAATTACTGTTTGTGCATTTACAATATTCATTGATTTTTGCCATTGAAAAACATCATGTTATTCATATACCAGAAATGTTTGAAGCTACTGACTGAATGAAAGGAGCTGGCATCTCACTCTCTTTGAATCTTCTTTATCATGCTAAGAGGAGCAGGAAAAAGCAAAAAATTTCAGAATTGCACCTTGCAATGCGGAGAAATTACTGTTTGTGCATTTACAATATTCATTGATTTTTGCCATTGAAAAACGTCCAGAAATGATTGAAGCTACTGACTGAATGAAAGGAGCTGGCATCTCACTCTCTTTGAATCTTCTTTATCATGCTAAGAGGAGCAGGAAAAATCAAAAAATTTCAGAATTGCACCTTGCAATGCGGAGAAATTACTGTTTGTGCATTTACAATATTCATTGATTTTTGCCATTGAAAAACATGTTATTCATATACCAGAAATGTTTGAAGCTACTGACTGAATGAAAGGAGCTGGCACCTCACTCTCTTTGAATCTTCTTTATCATGCTAAGAGGAGCGGGAAAAAGCAAAAAATTTCAGAATTGCACCTTGCAATGCGGAGAAATTACTGTTTGTGCATTTACAATATTCATTGATTTTTGCCATTGAAAAACGTCCAGAAATGATTGAAGGTACTGACTGAATGAAAGGAGCTGGCATCTCACTCTCTTTGAATCTTCTTTATCATGCTAAGAGGAGCAGGAAAAAGCAAAAAATTTCAGAATTGCACCTTGCAATGCGGAGAAATTACTGTTTGTGCATTTACAATATTCATTGATTTTTGCCATTGAAAAACATCCAGAAATGATTGAAGCTACTGACTGAATGAAAGGAGCTGGCATCTCACTCTCTTTGAATGTTCTTTATCATGCTAAGAGGAGCAGGAAAAAGCAAAAAATTTCAGAATTGCACCTTGCAATGCGGAGAAATTACTGTTTGTGCATTTACAATATTCATTGATTTTTGCCATTGAAAAACATCATGTTATTCATATACCAGAAATGTTTGAAGCTACTGACTGAATGAAAGGAGCTGGCATCTCACTCTCTTTGAATCTTCTTTATCATGCTAAGAGGAGCAGGAAAAAGCAAAAAATTTCAGAATTGCACCTTGCAATGTGGAGAAATTACTGTTTGTGCATTTACAATATTCATTGATTTTTACCATTGAAAAACGTCCAGAAATGATTGAAGCTACTGACTGAATGAAAGTAGCTGGCATCTCACTCTCTTTGAATCTTCTTTATCATGCTAAGAGGAGCAGGAAAAAGCAAAAAATTTCAGACTTGCACCTTGCAATGCGGAGAAATTACTGTTTGTGCATTTACAATATTCATTGATTTTTGCCATTGAAAAACATTATGTTATTCATATACCAGAAATGTTTGAAGCTACTGACTGAATGAAAGTAGCTGGCATCTCACTCTCTTTGAATCTTCTTTATCATGCTAAGAGGAGCAGGAAAAACCAAAAAATTTCAGAATTGCACCTTGCAATGCGGAGAAATTACTGTTTGTGCATTTACAATATTCATTGATTTTTGCCATTGAAAAACGTCCAGAAATGATTGAAGCTACTGACTGAATGAAAGGAGCTGGCATCTCACTCTCTTTGAATCTTCTTTATCATGCTAAGAGGAGCAGGAAAAAGCAAAAAATTTCAGAATTGCACCTTGCAATGCGGAGAAATTACTGTTTGTGCATTTACAATATTCATTGATTTTTGCCATTGAAAAACATCATGTTATTCATATACCAGAAATGTTTGAAGCTACTGACTGAATGAAAGGAGCTGGCATCTCACTCTCTTTGAATCTTCTTTATCATGCTAAGAGGAGCAGGAAAAAGCAAAAAATTTCAGAATTGCACCTTGCAATGTGGAGAAATTACTGTTTGTGCATTTACAATATTCATTGATTTTTACCATTGAAAAACGTCCAGAAATGATTGAAGCTACTGACTGAATGAAAGTAGCTGGCATCTCACTCTCTTTGAATCTTCTTTATCATGCTAAGAGGAGCAGGAAAAAGCAAAAAATTTCAGACTTGCACCTTGCAATGCGGAGAAATTACTGTTTGTGCATTTACAATATTCATTGATTTTTGCCATTGAAAAACATCATTTTATTCATATACCAGAAATGTTTGAAGCTACTGACTGAATGAAAGGAGCTGGCATCTCACTCTCTTTGAATCTTCTTTATCATGCTAAGAGGAGCAGGAAAAAGCAAAAAATTTCAGAATTGCACCTTGCAATGCGGAGAAATTACTGTTTGTGCATTTACAATATTCATTGATTTTTGCCATTGAAAAACATCATGTTATTCATATACCAGAAATGTTTGAAGCTACTGACTGAATGAAAGGAGCTGGCATCTCACTCTCTTTGAATCTTCTTTATCATGCTAAGAGGAGCAGGAAAAAGCAAAAAATTTCAGAATTGCACCTTGCAATGCGGAGAAATTACTGTTTGTGCATTTACAATATTCATTGATTTTTGCCATTGAAAAACGTCCAGAAATGATTGAAGCTACTGACTGAATGAAAGGAGCTGGCATCTCACTCTCTTTGAATCTTCTTTATCATGCTAAGAGGAGCAGGAAAAATCAAAAAATTTCAGAATTGCACCTTGCAATGCGGAGAAATTACTGTTTGTGCATTTACAATATTCATTGATTTTTGCCATTGAAAAACATGTTATTCATATACCAGAAATGTTTGAAGCTACTGACTGAATGAAAGGAGCTGGCACCTAACTCTCTTTGAATCTTCTTTATCATGCTAAGAGGAGCGGGAAAAAGCAAAAAATTTCAGAATTGCACCTTGCAATGCGGAGAAATTACTGTTTGTGCATTTACAATATTCATTGATTTTTGCCATTGAAAAACGTCCAGAAATGATTGAAGGTACTGACTGAATGAAAGGAGCTGGCATCTCACTCTCTTTGAATCTTCTTTATCATGCTAAGAGGAGCAGGAAAAAGCAAAAAATTTCAGAATTGCACCTTGCAATGCGGAGAAATTACTGTTTGTGCATTTACAATATTCATTGATTTTTGCCATTGAAAAACATCCAGAAATGATTGAAGCTACTGACTGAATGAAAGGAGCTGGCATCTCACTCTCTTTGAATGTTCTTTATCATGCTAAGAGGAGCAGGAAAAAGCAAAAAATTTCAGAATTGCACCTTGCAATGCGGAGAAATTACTGTTTGTGCATTTACAATATTCATTGATTTTTGCCATTGAAAAACATCATGTTATTCATATACCAGAAATGTTTGAAGCTACTGACTGAATGAAAGGAGCTGGCATCTCACTCTCTTTGAATCTTCTTTATCATGCTAAGAGGAGCAGGAAAAAGCAAAAAATTTCAGAATTGCACCTTGCAATGTGGAGAAATTACTGTTTGTGCATTTACAATATTCATTGATTTTTACCATTGAAAAACGTCCAGAAATGATTGAAGCTACTGACTGAATGAAAGTAGCTGGCATCTCACTCTCTTTGAATCTTCTTTATCATGCTAAGAGGAGCAGGAAAAAGCAAAAAATTTCAGACTTGCACCTTGCAATGCGGAGAAATTACTGTTTGTGCATTTACAATATTCATTGATTTTTGCCATTGAAAAACATTATGTTATTCATATACCAGAAATGTTTGAAGCTACTGACTGAATGAAAGTAGCTGGCATCTCACTCTCTTTGAATCTTCTTTATCATGCTAAGAGGAGCAGGAAAAACCAAAAAATTTCAGAATTGCACCTTGCAATGCGGAGAAATTACTGTTTGTGCATTTACAATATTCATTGATTTTTGCCATTGAAAAACGTCCAGAAATGATTGAAGCTACTGACTGAATGAAAGGAGCTGGCATCTCACTCTCTTTGAATCTTCTTTATCATGCTAAGAGGAGCAGGAAAAAGCAAAAAATTTCAGAATTGCACCTTGCAATGCGGAGAAATTACTGTTTGTGCATTTACAATATTCATTGATTTTTGCCATTGAAAAACATCATGTTATTCATATACCAGAAATGATTGAAGCTACTGACTGAATGAAAGGAGCTGGCATCTCACTCTCTTTGAATCTTCTTTATCATGCTAAGAGGAGCAGGAAAAAGTAAAAAATTTCAGAATTGCACCTTGCTATGCGGAGAAATTACTGTTTGTGCATTTATAATATTCAATGATTTTTGCCATTGAAAAACGTCCAGAAATGATTGAAGCTACTGACTGAACGAAAGGAGCTGGCATCTCACTCTCTTTGAATCTTCTTTATCATGCTAAGAGGAGCAGGAAAAAGCAAAAAATTTCAGAATTGCACCTTGCAATGCAGAGAAATTACTGTTTGTGCATTTACAATATTCATTGATTTTTGCCATTGAAAAACGTCCAGAAATGATTGAAGCTACTGACTGAATGAAAGGAGCTGGCATCTCACTCTCTTTGAATATTCTTTATCATGCTAAGAGGAGCAGGAAAAAGCAAAAAATTTCAGAATTGCACCTTGCAATGCGGAGAAATTACTGTTTGTGCATTTACAATATTCATTGATTTTTGCCATTGAAAAACATCCAGAAATGATTGAAGCTACTGACTGAATGAAAGGAGCTGGCATCTCACTCTCTTTGAATGTTCTTTATCATGCTAAGAGGAGCAGGAAAAAGCAAAAAATTTCAGAATTGCACCTTGCAATGCGGAGAAATTACTGTTTGTGCATTTACAATATTCATTGATTTTTGCCATTGAAAAACATCATGTTATTCATATACCAGAAATGTTTGAAGCTACTGACTGAATGAAAGGAGCTGGCATCTCACTCTCTTTGAATCTTCTTTATCATGCTAAGAGGAGCAGGAAAAAGCAAAAAATTTCAGAATTGCACCTTGCAATGTGGAGAAATTACTGTTTGTGCATTTACAATATTCATTGATTTTTACCATTGAAAAACGTCCAGAAATGATTGAAGCTACTGACTGAATGAAAGTAGCTGGCATCTCACTCTCTTTGAATCTTCTTTATCATGCTAAGAGGAGCAGGAAAAAGCAAAAAATTTCAGACTTGCACCTTGCAATGCGGAGAAATTACTGTTTGTGCATTTACAATATTCATTGATTTTTGCCATTGAAAAACATTATGTTATTCATATACCAGAAATGTTTGAAGCTACTGACTGAATGAAAGTAGCTGGCATCTCACTCTCTTTGAATCTTCTTTATCATGCTAAGAGGAGCAGGAAAAACCAAAAAATTTCAGAATTGCACCTTGCAATGCGGAGAAATTACTGTTTGTGCATTTACAATATTCATTGATTTTTGCCATTGAAAAACGTCCAGAAATGATTGAAGCTACTGACTGAATGAAAGGAGCTGGCATCTCACTCTCTTTGAATCTTCTTTATCATGCTAAGAGGAGCAGGAAAAAGCAAAAAATTTCAGAATTGCACCTTGCAATGCGGAGAAATTACTGTTTGTGCATTTACAATATTCATTGATTTTTGCCATTGAAAAACATCATGTTATTCATATACCAGAAATGATTGAAGCTACTGACTGAATGAAAGGAGCTGGCATCTCACTCTCTTTGAATCTTCTTTATCATGCTAAGAGGAGCAGGAAAAAGTAAAAAATTTCAGAATTGCACCTTGCTATGCGGAGAAATTACTGTTTGTGCATTTATAATATTCAATGATTTTTGCCATTGAAAAACGTCCAGAAATGATTGAAGCTACTGACTGAACGAAAGGAGCTGGCATCTCACTCTCTTTGAATCTTCTTTATCATGCTAAGAGGAGCAGGAAAAAGCAAAAAATTTCAGAATTGCACCTTGCAATGCAGAGAAATTACTGTTTGTGCATTTACAATATTCATTGATTTTTGCCATTGAAAAACGTCCAGAAATGATTGAAGCTACTGACTGAATGAAAGGAGCTGGCATCTCACTCTCTTTGAATATTCTTTATCATGCTAAGAGGAGCAGGAAAAAGCAAAAAATTTCAGAATTGCACCTTGCAATGCGGAGAAATTACTGTTTGTGCATTTACAATATTCATTGATTTTTGCCATTGAAAAACATCATGTTATTCATATACCAGAAATGTTTGAAGCTACTGACTGAATGAAAGGAGCTGACATCTCACTCTCTTTGAATCTTCTTTATCATGCTAAGAGGAGCAGGAAAAAGCAAAAAATTTCAGAATTGCACCTTGCAATGCAGAGAAATTACTGTTTGTGCATTTACAATATTCATTGATTTTTGCCATTGAAAAACGTCCAGAAATGATTGAAGCTACTGACTGAATGAAAGGAGCTGGCATCTCACTCTCTTTGAATCTTCTTTATCATGCTAAGAGGAGCAGGAAAAAGCAAAAAATTTCAGAATTGCACCTTGCAATGCGGAGAAATTACTGTTTGTGCATTTACAATATTCATTGATTTTTGCCATTGAAAAACATCATGTTATTCATATACCAGAAATGTTTGAAGCTACTGACTGAATGAAAGGAGCTGGCATCTCACTCTCTTTGAATCTTCTTTATCATGCTAAGAGGAGCAGGAAAAAGCAAAAAATTTCAGAATTGCACCTTGCAATGTGGAGAAATTACTGTTTGTGCATTTACAATATTCATTGATTTTTACCATTGAAAAACGTCCAGAAATGATTGAAGCTACTGACTGAATGAAAGTAGCTGGCATCTCACTCTCTTTGAATCTTCTTTATCATGCTAAGAGGAGCAGGAAAAAGCAAAAAATTTCAGACTTGCACCTTGCAATGCGGAGAAATTACTGTTTGTGCATTTACAATATTCATTGATTTTTGCCATTGAAAAACGTCCAGAAATGATTGAAGGTACTGACTGAATGAAAGGAGCTGGCATCTCACTCTCTTTGAATCTTCTTTATCATGCTAAGAGGAGCAGGAAAAAGTAAAAAATTTCAGAATTGCACCTTGCTATGCGGAGAAATTACTGTTTGTGCATTTATAATATTCAATGATTTTTGCCATTGAAAAACGTCCAGAAATGATTGAAGCTACTGACTGAACGAAAGGAGCTGGCATCTCACTCTCTTTGAATCTTCTTTATCATGCTAAGAGGAGCAGGAAAAAGCAAAAAATTTCAGAATTGCACCTTGCAATGCAGAGAAATTACTGTTTGTGCATTTACAATATTCATTGATTTTTGCCATTGAAAAACGTCCAGAAATGATTGAAGCTACTGACTGAATGAAAGGAGCTGGCATCTCACTCTCTTTGAATATTCTTTATCATGCTAAGAGGAGCAGGAAAAAGCAAAAAATTTCAGAATTGCACCTTGCAATGCGGAGAAATTACTGTTTGTGCATTTACAATATTCATTGATTTTTGCCATTGAAAAACATCATGTTATTCATATACCAGAAATGTTTGAAGCTACTGACTGAATGAAAGGAGCTGACATCTCACTCTCTTTGAATCTTCTTTATCATGCTAAGAGGAGCAGGAAAAAGCAAAAAATTTCAGAATTGCACCTTGCAATGCAGAGAAATTACTGTTTGTGCATTTACAATATTCATTGATTTTTGCCATTGAAAAACGTCCAGAAATGATTGAAGCTACTGACTGAATGAAAGGAGCTGGCATCTCACTCTCTTTGAATCTTCTTTATCATGCTAAGAGGAGCAGGAAAAAGCAAAAAATTTCAGAATTGCACCTTGCAATGCGGAGAAATTACTGTTTGTGCATTTACAATATTCATTGATTTTTGCCATTGAAAAACATGTTATTCATATACCAGAAATGTTTGAAGCTACTGACTGAATGAAAGGAGCTGGCACCTCACTCTCTTTGAATCTTCTTTATCATGCTAAGAGGAGCGGGAAAAAGTAAAAAATTTCAGAATTGCACCTTGCAATGCGGAGAAATTACTGTTTGTGCATTTACAATATTCATTGATTTTTGCCATTGAAAAACGTCCAGAAATGATTGAAGGTACTGACTGAATGAAAGGAGCTGGCATCTCACTCTCTTTGAATCTTCTTTATCATGCTAAGAGGAGCAGGAAAAAGCAAAAAATTTCAGAATTGCACCTTGCAATGCGGAGAAATTACTGTTTGTGCATTTACAATATTCATTGATTTTTGCCATTGAAAAACATCCAGAAATGATTGAAGCTACTGACTGAATGAAAGGAGCTGGCATCTCATTCTCTTTGAATGTTCTTTATCATGCTAAGAGGAGCAGGAAAAAGCAAAAAATTTCAGAATTGCACCTTGCAATGCGGAGAAATTACTGTTTGTGCATTTACAATATTCATTGATTTTTGCCATTGAAAAACATCATGTTATTCATATACCAGAAATGTTTGAAGCTACTGACTGAATGAAAGGAGCTGGCATCTCACTCTCTTTGAATCTTCTTTATCATGCTAAGAGGAGCAGGAAAAAGCAAAAAATTTCAGAATTGCACCTTGCAATGTGGAGAAATTACTGTTTGTGCATTTACAATATTCATTGATTTTTACCATTGAAAAACGTCCAGAAATGATTGAAGCTACTGACTGAATGAAAGTAGCTGGCATCTCACTCTCTTTGAATCTTCTTTATCATGCTAAGAGGAGCAGGAAAAAGCAAAAAATTTCAGACTTGCACCTTGCAATGCGGAGAAATTACTGTTTGTGCATTTACAATATTCATTGATTTTTGCCATTGAAAAACATTATGTTATTCATATACCAGAAATGTTTGAAGCTACTGACTGAATGAAAGTAGCTGGCATCTCACTCTCTTTGAATCTTCTTTATCATGCTAAGAGGAGCAGGAAAAACCAAAAAATTTCAGAATTGCACCTTGCAATGCGGAGAAATTACTGTTTGTGCATTTACAATATTCATTGATTTTTGCCATTGAAAAACGTCCAGAAATGATTGAAGCTACTGACTGAATGAAAGGAGCTGGCATCTCACTCTCTTTGAATCTTCTTTATCATGCTAAGAGGAGCAGGAAAAAGCAAAAAATTTCAGAATTGCACTTTGCAATGCGGAGAAATTACTGTTTGTGCATTTACAATATTCATTGATTTTTGCCATT
The DNA here is from genome assembly GCF_046119375.1 of Phyllobates terribilis. NCBI lineage: Eukaryota > Metazoa > Chordata > Amphibia > Anura > Dendrobatidae > Phyllobates > Phyllobates terribilis. Next base: position 63,228 of record NW_027364895.1, read on the forward strand.
GAAAAACATCATGTTATTCATATACCAGAAATGATTGAAGCTACTGACTGAATGAAAGGAGCTGGCATCTCACTCTCTTTGAATCTTCTTTATCATGCTAAGAGGAGCAGGAAAAAGTAAAAAATTTCAGAATTGCACCTTGCTATGCGGAGAAATTACTGTTTGTGCATTTATAATATTCAATGATTTTTGCCATTGAAAAACGTCCAGAAATGATTGAAGCTACTGACTGAACGAAAGGAGCTGGCATCTCACTCTCTTTGAATCTTCTTTATCATGCTAAGAGGAGCAGGAAAAAGCAAAAAATTTCAGAATTGCACCTTGCAATGCAGAGAAATTACTGTTTGTGCATTTACAATATTCATTGATTTTTGCCATTGAAAAACGTCCAGAAATGATTGAAGCTACTGACTGAATGAAAGGAGCTGGCATCCCACTCTCTTTGAATCTTCTTTATCATGCTAAGAGGAGCAGGAAAAAGCAAAAAATTTCAGACTTGCACCTTGCAATGCGGAGAAATTACTGTTTGTGCATTTACAATATTCATTGATTTTTGCCATTGAAAAACATTATGTTATTCATATACCAGAAATGTTTGAAGCTACTGACTGAATGAAAGGAGCTGGCATCTCACTCTCTTTGAATCTTCTTTATCATGCTAAGAGGAGCAGGAAAAACCAAAAAATTTCAGAATTGCACCTTGCAATGCGGAGAAATTACTGTTTGTGCATTTACAATATTCATTGATTTTTGCCATTGAAAAACGTCCAGAAATGATTGAAGCTACTGACTGAATGAAAGGAGCTGGCATCTCACTCTCTTTGAATCTTCTTTATCATGCTAAGAGGAGCAGGAAAAAGCAAAAAATTTCAGAATTGCACCTTGCAATGCGGAGAAATTACTGTTTGTGCATTTACAATATTCATTGATTTTTGCCATTGAAAAACATCATGTTATTCATATACCAGAAATGATTGAAGCTACTGACTGAATGAAAGGAGCTGGCATCTCACTCTCTTTGAATCTTCTTTATCATGCTAAGAGGAGCAGGAAAAAGTAAAAAATTTCAGAATTGCACCTTGCTATGCGGAGAAATTACTGTTTGTGCATTTATAATATTCAATGATTTTTGCCATTGAAAAACGTCCAGAAATGATTGAAGCTACTGACTGAACGAAAGGAGCTGGCATCTCACTCTCTTTGAATCTTCTTTATCATGCTAAGAGGAGCAGGAAAAAGCAAAAAATTTCAGAATTGCACCTTGCAATGCAGAGAAATTACTGTTTGTGCATTTACAATATTCATTGATTTTTGCCATTGAAAAACGTCCAGAAATGATTGAAGCTACTGACTGAATGAAAGGAGCTGGCATCTCACTCTCTTTGAATATTCTTTATCATGCTAAGAGGAGCAGGAAAAAGCAAAAAATTTCAGAATTGCACCTTGCAATGCGGAGAAATTACTGTTTGTGCATTTACAATATTCATTGATTTTTGCCATTGAAAAACATCATGTTATTCATATACCAGAAATGTTTGAAGCTACTGACTGAATGAAAGGAGCTGACATCTCACTCTCTTTGAATCTTCTTTATCATGCTAAGAGGAGCAGGAAAAAGCAAAAAATTTCAGAATTGCACCTTGCAATGCAGAGAAATTACTGTTTGTGCATTTACAATATTCATTGATTTTTGCCATTGAAAAACGTCCAGAAATGATTGAAGCTACTGACTGAATGAAAGGAGCTGGCATCTCACTCTCTTTGAATCTTCTTTATCATGCTAAGAGGAGCAGGAAAAAGCAAAAAATTTCAGAATTGCACCTTGCAATGCGGAGAAATTACTGTTTGTGCATTTACAATATTCATTGATTTTTGCCATTGAAAAACATCATGTTATTCATATACCAGAAATGTTTGAAGCTACTGACTGAATGAAAGGAGCTGGCATCTCACTCTCTTTGAATCTTCTTTATCATGCTAAGAGGAGCAGGAAAAAGCAAAAAATTTCAGAATTGCACCTTGCAATGTGGAGAAATTACTGTTTGTGCATTTACAATATTCATTGATTTTTACCATTGAAAAACGTCCAGAAATGATTGAAGCTACTGACTGAATGAAAGTAGCTGGCATCTCACTCTCTTTGAATCTTCTTTATCATGCTAAGAGGAGCAGGAAAAAGCAAAAAATTTCAGACTTGCACCTTGCAATGCGGAGAAATTACTGTTTGTGCATTTACAATATTCATTGATTTTTGCCATTGAAAAACGTCCAGAAATGATTGAAGGTACTGACTGAATGAAAGGAGCTGGCATCTCACTCTCTTTGAATCTTCTTTATCATGCTAAGAGGAGCAGGAAAAAGTAAAAAATTTCAGAATTGCACCTTGCTATGCGGAGAAATTACTGTTTGTGCATTTATAATATTCAATGATTTTTGCCATTGAAAAACGTCCAGAAATGATTGAAGCTACTGACTGAACGAAAGGAGCTGGCATCTCACTCTCTTTGAATCTTCTTTATCATGCTAAGAGGAGCAGGAAAAAGCAAAAAATTTCAGAATTGCACCTTGCAATGCAGAGAAATTACTGTTTGTGCATTTACAATATTCATTGATTTTTGCCATTGAAAAACGTCCAGAAATGATTGAAGCTACTGACTGAATGAAAGGAGCTGGCATCTCACTCTCTTTGAATATTCTTTATCATGCTAAGAGGAGCAGGAAAAAGCAAAAAATTTCAGAATTGCACCTTGCAATGCGGAGAAATTACTGTTTGTGCATTTACAATATTCATTGATTTTTGCCATTGAAAAACATCATGTTATTCATATACCAGAAATGTTTGAAGCTACTGACTGAATGAAAGGAGCTGACATCTCACTCTCTTTGAATCTTCTTTATCATGCTAAGAGGAGCAGGAAAAAGCAAAAAATTTCAGAATTGCACCTTGCAATGCAGAGAAATTACTGTTTGTGCATTTACAATATTCATTGATTTTTGCCATTGAAAAACGTCCAGAAATGATTGAAGCTACTGACTGAATGAAAGGAGCTGGCATCTCACTCTCTTTGAATCTTCTTTATCATGCTAAGAGGAGCAGGAAAAAGCAAAAAATTTCAGAATTGCACCTTGCAATGCGGAGAAATTACTGTTTGTGCATTTACAATATTCATTGATTTTTGCCATTGAAAAACATCATGTTATTCATATACCAGAAATGTTTGAAGCTACTGACTGAATGAAAGGAGCTGGCATCTCACTCTCTTTGAATCTTCTTTATCATGCTAAGAGGAGCAGGAAAAAGCAAAAAATTTCAGAATTGCACCTTGCAATGTGGAGAAATTACTGTTTGTGCATTTACAATATTCATTGATTTTTACCATTGAAAAACGTCCAGAAATGATTGAAGCTACTGACTGAATGAAAGTAGCTGGCATCTCACTCTCTTTGAATCTTCTTTATCATGCTAAGAGGAGCAGGAAAAAGCAAAAAATTTCAGACTTGCACCTTGCAATGCGGAGAAATTACTGTTTGTGCATTTACAATATTCATTGATTTTTGCCATTGAAAAACGTCCAGAAATGATTGAAGGTACTGACTGAATGAAAGGAGCTGGCATCTCACTCTCTTTGAATCTTCTTTATCATGCTAAGAGGAGCAGGAAAAAGCAAAAAATTTCAGAATTGCACCTTGCAATGCGGAGAAATTACTGTTTGTGCATTTACAATATTCATTGATTTTTGCCACTGAAAAACGTCCAGAAATGATTGAAGCTACTGACTGAATGAAAGGAGCTGGCATCTCACTCTCTTTGAATCTTCTTTAACATGCTAAGAGGAGCAGGAAAAAGCAAAAAATTTCAGAATTGCACCTTGCAATGCGGAGAAATTACAGTTTGTGCATTTACAATATTCATTGATTTTTGCCATTGAAAAACATCCAGAAATGATTGAAGCTACTGACTGAATGAAAGGAGCTGGCATCTCACTCTCTTTGAATCTTCTTTATCATGCTAAGAGGAGCAGGAAAAAGCAAAAAATTTCAGAATTGCACCTTGCAATGCGGAGAAATTACTGTTTGTGCATTTACAATATTCATTGATTTTTGCCATTGAAAAACATCATGTTATTCATATACCAGAAATGTTTGAAGCTACTGACTGAATGAAAGGAGCTGGCATCTCACTCTCTTTGAATCTTCTTTATCATGCTAAGAGGAGCAGGAAAAAGCAAAAAATTTCAGAATTGCACCTTGCAATGTGGAGAAATTACTGTTTGTGCATTTACAATATTCATTGATTTTTACCATTGAAAAACGTCCAGAAATGATTGAAGCTACTGACTGAATGAAAGTAGCTGGCATCTCACTCTCTTTGAATCTTCTTTATCATGCTAAGAGGAGCAGGAAAAAGCAAAAAATTTCAGACTTGCACCTTGCAATGCGGAGAAATTACTGTTTGTGCATTTACAATATTCATTGATTTTTGCCATTGAAAAACATCATTTTATTCATATACCAGAAATGTTTGAAGCTACTGACTGAATGAAAGGAGCTGGCATCTCACTCTCTTTGAATCTTCTTTATCATGCTAAGAGGAGCAGGAAAAAGCAAAAAATTTCAGAATTGCACCTTGCAATGCGGAGAAATTACTGTTTGTGCATTTACAATATTCATTGATTTTTGCCATTGAAAAACATCATGTTATTCATATACCAGAAATGTTTGAAGCTACTGACTGAATGAAAGGAGCTGGCATCTCACTCTCTTTGAATCTTCTTTATCATGCTAAGAGGAGCAGGAAAAAGCAAAAAATTTCAGAATTGCACCTTGCAATGCGGAGAAATTACTGTTTGTGCATTTACAATATTCATTGATTTTTGCCATTGAAAAACGTCCAGAAATGATTGAAGCTACTGACTGAATGAAAGGAGCTGGCATCTCACTCTCTTTGAATCTTCTTTATCATGCTAAGAGGAGCAGGAAAAATCAAAAAATTTCAGAATTGCACCTTGCAATGCGGAGAAATTACTGTTTGTGCATTTACAATATTCATTGATTTTTGCCATTGAAAAACATGTTATTCATATACCAGAAATGTTTGAAGCTACTGACTGAATGAAAGGAGCTGGCACCTCACTCTCTTTGAATCTTCTTTATCATGCTAAGAGGAGCGGGAAAAAGCAAAAAATTTCAGAATTGCACCTTGCAATGCGGAGAAATTACTGTTTGTGCATTTACAATATTCATTGATTTTTGCCATTGAAAAACGTCCAGAAATGATTGAAGGTACTGACTGAATGAAAGGAGCTGGCATCTCACTCTCTTTGAATCTTCTTTATCATGCTAAGAGGAGCAGGAAAAAGCAAAAAATTTCAGAATTGCACCTTGCAATGCGGAGAAATTACTGTTTGTGCATTTACAATATTCATTGATTTTTGCCATTGAAAAACGTCCAGAAATGATTGAAGCTACTGACTGAATGAAAGGAGCTGGCATCTCACTCTCTTTGAATCTTCTTTATCATGCTAAGAGGAGCAGGAAAAAGCAAAAAATTTCAGAATTGCACCTTGCAATGCGGAGAAATTACAGTTTGTGCATTTACAATATTCATTGATTTTTGCCATTGAAAAACATCCAGAAATGATTGAAGCTACTGACTGAATGAAAGGAGCTGGCATCTCACTCTCTTTGAATGTTCTTTATCATGCTAAGAGGAGCAGGAAAAAGCAAAAAATTTCAGAATTGCACCTTGCAATGCGGAGAAATTACTGTTTGTGCATTTACAATATTCATTGATTTTTGCCATTGAAAAACATCATGTTATTCATATACCAGAAATGTTTGAAGCTACTGACTGAATGAAAGGAGCTGGCATCTCACTCTCTTTGAATCTTCTTTATCATGCTAAGAGGAGCAGGAAAAAGCAAAAAATTTCAGAATTGCACCTTGCAATGTGGAGAAATTACTGTTTGTGCATTTACAATATTCATTGATTTTTACCATTGAAAAACGTCCAGAAATGATTGAAGCTACTGACTGAATGAAAGTAGCTGGCATCTCACTCTCTTTGAATCTTCTTTATCATGCTAAGAGGAGCAGGAAAAAGCAAAAAATTTCAGACTTGCACCTTGCAATGCGGAGAAATTACTGTTTGTGCATTTACAATATTCATTGATTTTTGCCATTGAAAAACATTATGTTATTCATATACCAGAAATGTTTGAAGCTACTGACTGAATGAAAGTAGCTGGCATCTCACTCTCTTTGAATCTTCTTTATCATGCTAAGAGGAGCAGGAAAAAGCAAAAAATTTCAGAATTGCACCTTGCAATGCGGAGAAATTACTGTTTGTGCATTTACAATATTCATTGATTTTTGCCATTGAAAAACGTCCAGAAATGATTGAAGCTACTGACTGAATGAAAGGAGCTGGCATCTCACTCTCTTTGAATCTTCTTTATCATGCTAAGAGGAGCAGGAAAAAGCAAAAAATTTCAGAATTGCACCTTGCAATGCGGAGAAATTACTGTTTGTGCATTTACAATATTCATTGATTTTTGCCATTGAAAAACATCATGTTATTCATATACCAGAAATGATTGAAGCTACTGACTGAATGAAAGGAGCTGGCATCTCACTCTCTTTGAATATTCTTTATCATGCTAAGAGGAGCAGGAAAAAGCAAAAAATTTCAGAATTGCACCTTGCAATGCGGAGAAATTACTGTTTGTGCATTTACAATATTCATTGATTTTTGCCATTGAAAAACATCATGTTATTCATATACCAGAAATGTTTGAAGCTACTGACTGAATGAAAGGAGCTGGCATCTCACTCTCTTTGAATCTTCTTTATCATGCTAAGAGGAGCAGGAAAAAGCAAAAAATTTCAGAATTGCACCTTGCAATGCGGAGAAATTACTGTTTGTGCATTTACAATATTCATTGATTTTTGCCATTGAAAAACATCATGTTATTCATATACCAGAAATGTTTGAAGCTACTGACTGAATGAAAGGAGCTGGCATCTCACTCTCTTTGAATCTTCTTTATCATGCTAAGAGGAGCAGGAAAAAGCAAAAAATTTCAGAATTGCACCTTGCAATGTGGAGAAATTACTGTGCATTTACAATATTCATTGATTTTTACCATTGAAAAACGTCCAGAAATGATTGAAGCTACTGACTGAATGAAAGTAGCTGGCATCTCACTCTCTTTGAATCTTCTTTATCATGCTAAGAGGAGCAGGAAAAAGCAAAAAATTTCAGACTTGCACCTTGCAATGCGGAGAAATTACTGTTTGTGCATTTACAATATTCATTGATTTTTGACATTGAAAAACATCATGTTATTCATATACCAGAAATGTTTGAAGCTACTGACTGAATGAAAGGAGCTGGCATCTCACTCTCTTTGAATCTTCTTTATCATGCTAAGCGGAGCAGGAAAAAGCAAAAAATTTCAGAATTGCACCTTGCAATGCGGAGAAATTACTGTTTGTGCATTTACAATATTCATTGATTTTTGCCATTGAAAAACATGTTATTCATATACCAGAAATGTTTGAAGCTACTGACTGAATGAAAGGAGCTGGCACCTCATTCTCTTTGAATCTTCTTTATCATGCTAAGCGGAGCGGGAAAAAGCAAAAAAATTCAGAATTGCACCTTGCAATGCGGAGAAATTACTGTTTGTGCATTTACAATATTCATTGATTTTTGCCATTGAAAAACGTCCAGAAATGATTGAAGCTACTGACTGAATGAAAGGAGCTGGCATCTCACTCTCTTTGAATCTTCTTTATCATGCTAAGAGGAGCAGGAAAAAGTAAAAAATTTCAGAATTGCACCTTGCAATGCGGAGAAATTACAGTTTGTGCATTTACAATATTCATTGATTTTTGCCATTGAAAAACATCCAGAAATGATTGAAGCTACTGACTGAATGAAAGGAGCTGGCATCTCACTCTCTTTGAATCTTCTTTATCATGCTAAGAGGAGCAGGAAAAAGCAAAAAATTTCAGAATTGCACCTTGCAATGCGGAGAAATTACTGTTTGTGCATTTACAATATTCATTGATTTTTGCCATTGAAAAACATCATGTTATTCATATACCAGAAATGTTTGAAGCTACTGACTGAATGAAAGGAGCTGGCATCTCACTCTCTTTGAATCTTCATTATCATGCTAAGAGGAGCAGGAAAAAGCAAAAAATTTCAGAATTGCACCTTGCAATGTGGAGAAATTACTGTTTGTGCATTTACAATATTCATTGATTTTTAACATTGAAAAACGTCCAGAAATGATTGAATCTACTGACTGAATGAAAGTAGCTGGCTTCTCACTCTCTTTGAATCTTCTTTATCATGCTAAGAGGAGCAGGAAAAAGCAAAAAATTTCAGACTTGCACCTTGCAATGCGGAGAAATTACTGTTTGTGCATTTACAATATTCATTGATTTTTGCCATTGAAAAACATCATGTTATTCATATACCAGAAATGTTTGAAGCTACTGACTGAATGAAAGGAGCTGGCATCTCACTCTCTTTGAATCTTCTTTATCATGCTAAGAGGAGCAGGAAAAAGCAAAAAATTTCAGAATTGCACCTTGCAATGCGGAGAATTTACTGTTTGTGCATTTACAATATTCATTGATTTTTGCCATTGAAAACATCATGTTATTCATATACCAGAAATGTTTGAAGCTACTGACTGAATGAAAGGAGCTGGCATCTCACTCTCTTTGAATCTTCTTTATCATGCTAAGAGGAGCAGGAAAAAGCAAAAAATTGCAGAATTGCACCTTGCAATGTGGAGAAATTACTGTTTGTGCATTTACAATATTCATTGATTTTTACCATTGAAAAACGTCCAGAAATGATTGAAGCTACTGACTGAATGAAAGTAGCTGGCATCTCACTCTCTTTGAATCTTCTTTATCATGCTAAGAGGAGCAGGAAAAAGCAAAAAATTTCAGACTTGCACCTTGCAATGCGGAGAAATTACTGTTTGTGCATTTACAATATTCATTGATTTTTGCCATTGAAAAACATCATGTTATTCATATACCAGAAATGTTTGAAGCTACTGACTGAATGAAAGGAGCTGGCATCTCACTCTCTTTGAATCTTCTTTATCATGCTAAGAGGAGCAGGAAAAAGCAAAAAATTTCAGAATTGCACCTTGCAATGCGGAGAAATTACTGTTTGTGCATTTACAATATTCATTGATTTTTGCCATTGAAAAACGTCCAGAAATGATTGAAGCTACTGACTGAATGAAAGGAGCTGGCATCTCACTCTCTTTGAATCTTCTTTATCATGCTAAGAGGAGCAGGAAAAAGCAAAAAATTTCAGAATTGCACCTTGCAATGCGGAGAAATTACTGTTTGTGCATTTACAATATTCATTGATTTTTGCCATTGAAAAACGTCCAGAAATGATTGAAGCTACTGACTGAATGAAAGGAGCTGGCATCTCACTCTCTTTGAATCTTCTTTATCATGCTAAGAGGAGCAGGAAAAAGCAAAAAATTTCACAATTGCACCTTGCAATGCGGAGAAATTACTGTTTGTGCATTTACAATATTCATTGATTTTTGCCATTGAAAAACATGTTATTCATATACCAGAAATGTTTGAAGCTACTGACTGAATGAAAGGAGCTGGCACCTCACTCTCTTTGAATCTTCTTTATCATGCTAAGAGGAGCAGGAAAAAGTAAAAAATTTCAGAATTGCACCTTGCAATGCGGAGAAATTACTGTTTGTGCATTTACAATATTCATTGATTTTTGCCATTGAAAAACATCATGTTATTCATATACCAGAAATGATTGAAGCTACTGACTGAATGAAAGTAGCTGGCATCTCACTCTCTTTGAATCGTCTTTATCATGCTAAGAGGAGCAGGAAAAAGCAAAAAATTTCAGAATTGCACCTTGCAATGCGGAGAAATTACTGTTTGTGCATTTACAATATTCATTGATTTTTGCAATTGAAAAACGTCCAGAAATGATTGAAGCTACTGACTGAATGAAAGGAGCTGGCAACTCACTCTCTTTGAATCATGTTTATCATGCTAAGAGGAGCAGGAAAAAGCAAAAAATTTCAGAATTGCACCTTGCAATGCGGAGAAATTACTGTTTGTGCATTTACAATATTCATTGATTTTTGCCATTGAAAAACGTCCAGAAATGATTGAAGCTACTGACTGAATGAAAGGAGCTGGCATCTCACTCTCTTTGAATCTTCTTTATCATGCTAAGAGGAGCAGGAAAAAGCAAAAAATTTCAGAATTGCACCTTGCAATGCGGAGAAATTACTGTTTGTGCATTTACAATATTCATTGATTTTTGCCATTGAAAAACATCATGTTATTCATATACCAGAAATGATTGAAGCTACTGACTGAATGAAAGGAGCTGGCATCTCACTCTCTTTGAATCTTCTTTATCATGCTAAGAGGAGCAGGAAAAAGCAAAAAATTTCAGAATTGCACCTTGCAATGCGGAGAAATTACTGTTTGTGCATTTACAATATTCATTGATTTTTGCCATTGAAAAACGTCCAGAAATGATTGAAGCTACTGACTGAATGAAAGGAGCTGGCATCTCACTCTCTTTGAATCTTCTTTATCATGCTAAGAGGAGCAGGAAAAAGCAAAAAATTTCAGAATTGCACCTTGCAATGCGGAGAAATTACTGTTTGTGCATTTACAATATTCATTGATTTTTGCCATTGAAAAACGTCCAGAAATGATTGAAGCTACTGACTGAATGAAAGGAGCTGGCATCTCACTCTCTTTGAATCTTGTTTATCATGCTAAGAGGAGCAGGAAAAAGCAAAAAATTTCAGAATTGCACCTTGCAATGCGGAGAAATTACTGTTTGTGCATTTACAATATTCATTGATTTTTGCCATTGAAAAACGTCCAGAAATGATTGAAGCTACTGACTGAATGAAAGGAGCTGGCATCTCACTCTCTTTGAATCTTCTTTATCATGCTAAGAGGAGCAGGAAAAAGCAAAAAATTTCAGAATTGCACCTTGCAATGCGGAGAAATTACTGTTTGTGCATTTACAATATTCATTGATTTTTGCCATTGAAAAACATCATGTTATTCATATACCAGAAATGATTGAAGCTACTGACTGAATGAAAGGAGCTGGCATCTCACTCTCTTTGAATCTTCTTTATCATGCTAAGAGGAGCAGGAAAAAGTAAAAAATTTCAGAATTGCACCTTGCAATGCGGAGAAATTACTGTTTGTGCATTTATAATATTCAATGATTTTTGCCATTGAAAAACGTCCAGAAATGATTGAAGCTACTGACTGAACGAAAGGAGCTGGCATCTCACTCTCTTTGAATCTTCTTTATCATGCTAAGAGGAGCAGGAAAAAGCAAAAAATTTCAGAATTGCACCTTGCAATGCGGAGAAATTACTGTTTGTGCATTTACAATATTCATTGATTTTTGCCATTGAAAAACATCATGTTATTCATATACCAGAAATGTTTGAAGCTAATGACTGAATGAAAGGAGCTGACATCTCACTCTCTTTGAATCTTCTTTATCATGCTAAGAGGAGCAGGAAAAAGCAAAAAATTTCAGAATTGCACCTTGCAATGCGGAGAAATTACTGTTTGTGCATTTAGAATATTCATTGATTTTTGCCATTGAAAAACGTCCAGAAATGATTGAAGCTACTGACTGAATGAAAGGAGCTGGCATCTCACTCTCTTTGAATCTTCTTTATCATGCTAAGAGGAGCAGGAAAAAGCAAAAAATTTCAGAATTGCACCTTGCAATGCGGAGAAATTACTGTTTGTGCATTTACAATATTCATTGATTTTTGCCATTGAAAAACATCATGTTATTCATATACCAGAAATGTTTGAAGCTACTGACTGAATGAAAGGAGCTGGCATCTCACTCTCTTTGAATCTTCTTTATCATGCTAAGAGGAGCAGGAAAAAGCAAAAAATTTCAGAATTGCACCTTGCAATGCGGAGAAATTACTGTTTGTGCATTTACAATATTCATTGATTTTTGCCATTGAAAAACATCATGTTATTCATATATCAGAAATGTTTGAAGCTACTGACTGAATGAAAGGAGCTGGCATGTCACTCTCTTTGAATCTTCTTTATCATGCTAAGAGGAGCAGGAAAAAGCAAAAAATTTCAGAATTGCACCTTGCAATGTGGAGAAATTACTGTTTGTGCATTTACAATATTCATTGATTTTTACCATTGAAAAACGTCCAGAAATGATTGAAGCTACTGACTGAATGAAAGTAGCTGGCATCTCACTCTCTTTGAATCTTCTTTATCATGCTAAGAGGAGCAGGAAAAAGCAAAAAATTTCAGACTTGCACCTTGCAATGCGGAGAAATTACTGTTTGTGCATTTACAATATTCATTGATTTTTGCCATTGAAAAACATCATGTTATTCATATACCAGAAATGTTTGAAGCTACTGACTGAATGAAAGGAGCTGGCATCTCACTCTCTTTGAATCTTCTTTATCATGCTAAGAGGAGCAGGAAAAAGCAAAAAATTTCAGAATTGCACCTTGCAATGCGGAGAAATTACTGTTTGTGCATTTACAATATTCATTGATTTTTGCCATTGAAAAACGTCCAGAAATGATTGAAGCTACTGACTGAATGAAAGGAGCTGGCATCTCACTCTCTTTGAATCTTCTTTATCATGCTAAGAGGAGCAGGAAAAAGCAAAAAATTTCAGAATTGCACCTTGCAATGCGGAGAAATTACTGTTTGTGCATTTACAATATTCATTGATTTTTGCCATTGAAAAACGTCCAGAAATGATTGAAGCTACTGACTGAATGAAAGGAGCTGGCATCTCACTCTCTTTGAATCTTCTTTATCATGCTAAGAGGAGCAGGAAAAAGCAAAAAATTTCAGAATTGCACCTTGCAATGCGGAGAAATTACTGTTTGTGCATTTACAATATTCATTGATTTTTGCCATTGAAAAACATGTTATTCATATACCTGAAATGTTTGAAGCTACTGACTGAATGAAAGGAGCTGGCACCTCACTCTCTTTGAATCTTCTTTATCATGCTAAGAGGAGCGGGAAAAAGCAAAAAATTTCAGAATTGCACCTTGCAATGCGGAGAAATTACTGTTTGTGCATTTACAATATTCATTGATTTTTGCCATTGAAAAACGTCCAGAAATGATTGAAGGTACTGACTGAATGAAAGGAGCTGGCATCTCACTCTCTTTGAATCTTCTTTATCATGCTAAGAGGAGCAGGAAAAAGCAAAAAATTTCAGAATTGCACCTTGCAATGCGGAGAAATTACTGTTTGTGCATTTACAATATTTATTGATTTTTGCCATTGAAAAACGTCCAGAAATGATTGAAGCTACTGACTGAATGAAAGGAGCTGGCATCTCACTCTCTTTGAATCTTCTTTATCATGCTAAGAGGAGCAGGAAAAAGCAAAAAATTTCAGAATTGCACCTTGCAATGCGGAGAAATTACAGTTTGTGCATTTACAATATTCATTGATTTTTGCCATTGAAAAACATCCAGAAATGATTGAAGCTACTGACTGAATGAAAGGAGCTGGCATCTCACTCTCTTTGAATCTTCTTTATCATGCTAAGAGGAGCAGGAAAAAGCAAAAAATTTCAGAATAGCACCTTGCAATGCGGAGAAATTACTGTTTGTGCATTTACAATATTCATTGATTTTTGCCATTGAAAAACATCATGTTATTCATATACCAGAAATGTTTGAAGCTACTGACTGAATGAAAGGAGCTGGCATCTCACTCTCTTTGAATCTTCTTTATCATGCTAAGAGGAGCAGGAAAAAGCTAAAAATTTCAGAATTGCACCTTGCAATGTGGAGAAATTACTGTTTGTGCATTTACAATATTCATTGATTTTTACCATTGAAAAACGTCCAGAAATGATTGAAGCTACTGACTGAATGAAAGTAGCTGGCATCTCACTCTCTTTGAATCTTCTTTATCATGCTAAGAGGAGCAGGAAAAAGCAAAAAATTTCAGACTTGCACCTTGCAATGCGGAGAAATTACTGTTTGTGCATTTACAATATTCATTGATTTTTGCCATTGAAAAACATCATGTTATTCATATACCAGAAATGTTTGAAGCTACTGACTGAATGAAAGGAGCTGGCATCTCACTCTCTTTGAATCTTCTTTATCATGCTAAGAGGAGCAGGAAAAAGCAAAAAATTTCAGAATTGCACCTTGCAATGCGGAGAAATTACTGTTTGTGCATTTACAATATTCATTGATTTTTGCCATTGAAAAACATCATGTTATTCATATACCAGAAATGTTTGAAGCTACTGACTGAATGAAAGGAGCTGGCATCTCACTCTCTATGAATCTTCTTTATCATGCTAAGAGGAGCAGGAAAAAGCAAAAAATTTCAGAATTGCACCTTGCAATGTGGAGAAATTACTGTTTGTGCATTTACAATATTCATTGATTTTTACCATTGAAAAACGTCCAGAAATGATTGAAGCTACTGACTGAATGAAAGTAGCTGGCATCTCACTCTCTTTGAATCTTCTTTATCATGCTAAGAGGAGCAGGAAAAAGCAAAAAATTTCAGACTTGCACCTTGCAATGCGGAGAAATTACTGTTTGTGCATTTACAATATTCATTGATTTTTGCCATTGAAAAACATCATGTTATTCATATACCAGAAATGATTGAAGCTACTGACTGAATGAAAGGAGCTGGCATCTCACTCTCTTTGAATCTTCTTTATCATGCTAAGAGGAGCAGGAAAAAGTAAAAAATTTCAGAATTGCACCTTGCAATGCGGAGAAATTACTGTTTGTGCATTTATAATATTCAATGATTTTTGCCATTGAAAAACGTCCAGAAATGATTGAAGCTACTGACTGAACGAAAGGAGCTGGCATCTCACTCTCTTTGAATCTTCTTTAGCATGCTAAGAGGAGCAGGAAAAAGCAAAAAATTTCAGAATTGCACCTTGCAATGCGGAGAAATTACTGTTTGTGCATTTACAATATTCATTGATTTTTGCCATTGAAAAACATCCAGAAATGATTGAAGCTACTGACTGAATGAAAGGAGCTGGCATCTCACTCTCTTTGAATCTTCTTTATCATGCTAAGAGGAGCAGGAAAAAGCAAAAAATTTCAGAATTGCACCTTGCAATGCGGAAAAATTACTGTTTGTGCATTTACAATATTCATTGATTTTTGCCATTGAAAAACATCATGTTATTCATATACCAGAAATGTTTGAAGCTACTGACTGAATGAAAGGAGCTGACATCTCACTCTCTTTGAATCTTCTTTATCATGCTAAGAGGAGCAGGAAAAAGCAAAAAATTTCAGAATTGCACCTTGCAATGCGGAGAAATTACTGTTTGTGCATTTACAATATTCATTGATTTTTGCCATTGAAAAACGTCCAGAAATGATTGAAGCTACTGACTGAATGAAAGGAGCTGGCATCTCACTCTCTTTGAATCTTCTTTATCATGCTAAGAGGAGCAGGAAAAAGCAAAAAATTTCAGAATTGCACCTTGCAATGCGGAGAAATTACTGTTTGTGCATTTACAATATTCATTGATTTTTGCCATTGAAAAACATGTTATTCATATACCAGAAATGTTTGAAGCTACTGACTGAATGAAAGGAGCTGGCACCTCACTCTCTTTGAATCTTCTTTATCATGCTAAGAGGAGCGGGAAAAAGCAAAAAATTTCAGAATTGCACCTTGCAATGCGGAGAAATTACTGTTTGTGCATTTATAATATTCAATGATTTTTGCCATTGAAAAACGTCCAGAAATGATTGAAGCTACTGACTGAACGAAAGGAGCTGGCATCTCACTCTCTTTGAATCTTCTTTATCATGCTAAGAGGAGCAGGAAAAAGCAAAAAATTTCAGAATTGCACCTTGCAATGCGGAGAAATTACTGTTTGTGCATTTACAATATTCATTGATTTTTGCCATTGAAAAACATCCAGAAATGATTGAAGCTACTGACTGAATGAAAGGAGCTGGCATCTCACTCTCTTTGAATCTTCTTTATCATGCTAAGAGGAGCAGGAAAAAGCAAAAAATTTCAGAATTGCACCTTGCAATGCGGAGAAATTACTGTTTGTGCATTTACAATATTCATTGATTTTTGCCATTGAAAAACATCATGTTATTCATATACCAGAAATGTTTGAAGCTACTGACTGAATGAAAGGAGCTGACATCTCACTCTCTTTGAATCTTCTTTATCATGCTAAGAGGAGCAGGAAAAAGCAAAAAATTTCAGAATTGCACCTTGCAATGCGGAGAAATTACTGTTTGTGCATTTACAATATTCATTGATTTTTGCCATTGAAAAACGTCCAGAAATGATTGAAGCTACTGACTGAATGAAAGGAGCTGGCATCTCACTCTCTTTGAATCTTCTTTATCATGCTAAGAGGAGCAGGAAAAGCAAAAAATTTCAGAATTGCACCTTGCAATGCGGAGAAATTACAGTTTGTGCATTTACAATATTCATTGATTTTTGCCATTGAAAAACATCCAGAAATGATTGAAGCTACTGACTGAATGAAAGGAGCTGGCATCTCACTCTCTTTGAATCTTCTTTATCATGCTAAGAGGAGCAGGAAAAAGCAAAAAATTTCAGAATTGCACCTTGCAATGCGGAGAAATTACTGTTTGTGCATTTACAATATTCATTGATTTTTGCCATTGAAAAACATCATGTTATTCATATACCAGAAATGTTTGAAGCTACTGACTGAATGAAAGGAGCTGGCATCTCACTCTCTTTGAATCTTCTTTATCATGCTAAGAGGAGCAGGAAAAAGCAAAAAATTTCAGAATTGCACCTTGCAATGTGGAGAAATTACTGTTTGTGCATTTACAATATTCATTGATTTTTACCATTGAAAAACGTCCAGAAATGATTGAAGCTACTGACTGAATGAAAGTAGCTGGCATCTCACTCTCTTTGAATCTTCTTTATCATGCTAAGAGGAGCAGGAAAAAGCAAAAAATTTCAGACTTGCACCTTGCAATGCGGAGAAATTACTGTTTGTGCATTTACAATATTCATTGATTTTTGCCATTGAAAAACATCATGTTATTCATATACCAGAAATGTTTGAAGCTACTGACTGAATGAAAGGAGCTGGCATCTCACTCTCTTTGAATCTTCTTTATCATGCTAAGAGGAGCAGGAAAAAGCAAAAAATTTCAGAATTGCACCTTGCAATGCGGAGAAATTACTGTTTGTGCATTTACAATATTCATTGATTTTTGCCATTGAAAAACATCATGTTATTCAAATACCAGAAATGATTGAAGCTACTGACTGAATGAAAGGAGCTGGCATCTCACTCTCTTTGAATCTTCTTTATCATGCTAAGAGGAGCAGGAAAAAGTAAAAAATTTCAGAATTGCACCTTGCAATGCGGAGAAATTACTGTTTGTGCATTTATAATATTCAATGATTTTTGCCATTGAAAAACGTCCAGAAATGATTGAAGCTACTGACTGAACGAAAGGAGCTGGCATCTCACTCTCTTTGAATCTTCTTTAGCATGCTAAGAGGAGCAGGAAAAAGCAAAAAATTTCAGAATTGCACCTTGCAATGCGGAGAAATTACTGTTTGTGCATTTACAATATTCATTGATTTTTGCCATTGAAAAACATCCAGAAATGATTGAAGCTACTGACTGAATGAAAGGAGCTGGCATCTCACTCTCTTTGAATCTTCTTTATCATGCTAAGAGGAGCAGGAAAAAGCAAAAAATTTCAGAATTGCACCTTGCAATGCGGAAAAATTACTGTTTGTGCATTTACAATATTCATTGATTTTTGCCATTGAAAAACATCATGTTATTCATATACCAGAAATGTTTGAAGCTACTGACTGAATGAAAGGAGCTGACATCTCACTCTCTTTGAATCTTCTTTATCATGCTAAGAGGAGCAGGAAAAAGCAAAAAATTTCAGAATTGCACCTTGCAATGCGGAGAAATTACTGTTTGTGCATTTACAATATTCATTGATTTTTGCCATTGAAAAACGTCCAGAAATGATTGAAGCTACTGACTGAATGAAAGGAGCTGGCATCTCACTCTCTTTGAATCTTCTTTATCATGCTAAGAGGAGCAGGAAAAAGCAAAAAATTTCAGAATTGCACCTTGCAATGCGGAGAAATTACTGTTTGTGCATTTACAATATTCATTGATTTTTGCCATTGAAAAACATGTTATTCATATACCAGAAATGTTTGAAGCTACTGACTGAATGAAAGGAGCTGGCACCTCACTCTCTTTGAATCTTCTTTATCATGCTAAGAGGAGCGGGAAAAAGCAAAAAATTTCAGAATTGCACCTTGCAATGCGGAGAAATTACTGTTTGTGCATTTATAATATTCAATGATTTTTGCCATTGAAAAACGTCCAGAAATGATTGAAGCTACTGACTGAACGAAAGGAGCTGGCATCTCACTCTCTTTGAATCTTCTTTATCATGCTAAGAGGAGCAGGAAAAAGCAAAAAATTTCAGAATTGCACCTTGCAATGCGGAGAAATTACTGTTTGTGCATTTACAATATTCATTGATTTTTGCCATTGAAAAACATCCAGAAATGATTGAAGCTACTGACTGAATGAAAGGAGCTGGCATCTCACTCTCTTTGAATCTTCTTTATCATGCTAAGAGGAGCAGGAAAAAGCAAAAAATTTCAGAATTGCACCTTGCAATGCGGAGAAATTACTGTTTGTGCATTTACAATATTCATTGATTTTTGCCATTGAAAAACATCATGTTATTCATATACCAGAAATGTTTGAAGCTACTGACTGAATGAAAGGAGCTGACATCTCACTCTCTTTGAATCTTCTTTATCATGCTAAGAGGAGCAGGAAAAAGCAAAAAATTTCAGAATTGCACCTTGCAATGCGGAGAAATTACTGTTTGTGCATTTACAATATTCATTGATTTTTGCCATTGAAAAACGTCCAGAAATGATTGAAGCTACTGACTGAATGAAAGGAGCTGGCATCTCACTCTCTTTGAATCTTCTTTATCATGCTAAGAGGAGCAGGAAAAGCAAAAAATTTCAGAATTGCACCTTGCAATGCGGAGAAATTACAGTTTGTGCATTTACAATATTCATTGATTTTTGCCATTGAAAAACATCCAGAAATGATTGAAGCTACTGACTGAATGAAAGGAGCTGGCATCTCACTCTCTTTGAATCTTCTTTATCATGCTAAGAGGAGCAGGAAAAAGCAAAAAATTTCAGAATTGCACCTTGCAATGCGGAGAAATTACTGTTTGTGCATTTACAATATTCATTGATTTTTGCCATTGAAAAACATCATGTTATTCATATACCAGAAATGTTTGAAGCTACTGACTGAATGAAAGGAGCTGGCATCTCACTCTCTTTGAATCTTCTTTATCATGCTAAGAGGAGCAGGAAAAAGCAAAAAATTTCAGAATTGCACCTTGCAATGTGGAGAAATTACTGTTTGTGCATTTACAATATTCATTGATTTTTACCATTGAAAAACGTCCAGAAATGATTGAAGCTACTGACTGAATGAAAGTAGCTGGCATCTCACTCTCTTTGAATCTTCTTTATCATGCTAAGAGGAGCAGGAAAAAGCAAAAAATTTCAGACTTGCACCTTGCAATGCGGAGAAATTACTGTTTGTGCATTTACAATATTCATTGATTTTTGCCATTGAAAAACATCATGTTATTCATATACCAGAAATGTTTGAAGCTACTGACTGAATGAAAGGAGCTGGCATCTCACTCTCTTTGAATCTTCTTTATCATGCTAAGAGGAGCAGGAAAAAGTATAAAATTTCAGAATTGCACCTTGCAATGCGGAGAAATTACTGTTTGTGCATTTATAATATTCAATGATTTTTGCCATTGAAAAACGTCCAGAAATGATTGAAGCTACTGACTGAACGAAAGGAGCTGGCATCTCACTCTCTTTGAATCTTCTTTATCATGCTAAGAGGAGCAGGAAAAAGCAAAAAATTTCAGAATTGCACCTTGCAATGCGGAGAAATTACTGTTTGTGCATTTACAATATTCATTGATTTTTGCCATTGAAAAACATCCAGAAATGATTGAAGCTACTGACTGAATGAAAGGAGCTGGCATCTCACTCTCTTTGAATCTTCTTTATCATGCTAAGAGGAGCAGGAAAAAGCAAAAAATTTCAGAATTGCACCTTGCAATGCGGAGAAATTACTGTTTGTGCATTTACAATATTCATTGATTTTTGCCATTGAAAAACATCATGTTATTCATATACCAGAAATGTTTGAAGCTACTGACTGAATGAAAGGAGCTGGCATCTCACTCTCTTTGAATCTTCTTTATCATGCTAAGAGGAGCAGGAAAAGGCAAAAAATTTCAGAATTGCACCTTGCAATGCGGAGAAATTACTGTTTGTGCATTTACAATATTCATTGATTTTTGCCATTGAAAAACGTCCAGAAATGATTGAAGCTACTGACTGAATGAAAGGAGCTGGCATCTCACTCTCTTTGAATCTTCTTTATCATGCTAAGAGGAGCAGGAAAAAGCAAAAAATTTCAGAATTGCACCTTGCAATGCGGAGAAATTACTGTTTGTGCATTTACAATATTCATTGATTTTTGCCATTGAAAAACATGTTATTCATATACCAGAAATGTTTGAAGCTACTGACTGAATGAAAGGAGCTGGCACCTCACTCTCTTTGAATCTTCTTTATCATGCTAAGAGGAGCGGGAAAAAGCAAAAAATTTCAGAATTGCACCTTGCAATGCGGAGAAATTACTGTTTGTGCATTTATAATATTCAATGATTTTTGCCATTGAAAAACGTCCAGAAATGATTGAAGCTACTGACTGAACGAAAGGAGCTGGCATCTCACTCTCTTTGAATCTTCTTTATCATGCTAAGAGGAGCAGGAAAAAGCAAAAAATTTCAGAATTGCACCTTGCAATGCGGAGAAATTACTGTTTGTGCATTTACAATATTCATTGATTTTTGCCATTGAAAAACATCCAGAAATGATTGAAGCTACTGACTGAATGAAAGGAGCTGGCATCTCACTCTCTTTGAATCTTCTTTATCATGCTAAAAGGAGCAGGAAAAAGCAAAAAATTTCAGAATTGCACCTTGCAATGCGGAGAAATTACTGTTTGTGCATTTACAATATTCATTGATTTTTGCCATTGAAAAACATCATGTTATTCATATACCAGAAATGTTTGAAGCTACTGACTGAATGAAAGGAGCTGACATCTCACTCTCTTTGAATCTTCTTTATCATGCTAAGAGGAGCAGGAAAAAGCAAAAAATTTCAGAATTGCACCTTGCAATGCGGAGAAATTACTGTTTGTGCATTTACAATATTCATTGATTTTTGCCATTGAAAAACGTCCAGAAATGATTGAAGCTACTGACTGAATGAAAGGAGCTGGCATCTCACTCTCTTTGAATCTTCTTTATCATGCTAAGAGGAGCAGGAAAAAGCAAAAAATTTCAGAATTGCACCTTGCAATGCGGAGAAATTACTGTTTGTGCATTTACAATATTCATTGATTTTTGCCATTGAAAAACATGTTATTCATATACCAGAAATGTTTGAAGCTACTGACTGAATGAAAGGAGCTGGCACCTCACTCTCTTTGAATCTTCTTTATCATGCTAAGAGGAGCGGGAAAAAGCAAAAAATTTCAGAATTGCACCTTGCAATGCGGAGAAATTACTGTTTGTGCATTTACAATATTCATTGATTTTTGCCATTGAAAAACGTCCAGAAATGATTGAAGGTACTGACTGAATGAAAGGAGCTGGCATCTCACTCTCTTTGAATCTTCTTTATCATGCTAAGAGGAGCAGGAAAAAGCAAAAAATTTCAGAATTGCACCTTGCAATGCGGAGAAATTACTGTTTGTGCATTTACAATATTCATTGGTTTTTGCCATTGAAAAACGTCCAGAAATGATTGAAGCTACTGACTGAATGAAAGGAGCTGGCATCTCACTCTCTTTGAATCTTCTTTATCATGCTAAGAGGAGCAGGAAAAAGCAAAAAATTTCAGAATTGCACCTTGCAATGTGGAGAAATTACTGTTTGTACATTTACAATATTCATTGATTTTTACCATTGAAAAACGTCCAGAAATGATTGAAGCTACTGACTGAATGAAAGTAGCTGGCATCTCACTCTCTTTGAATCTTCTTTATCATGCTAAGAGGAGCAGGAAAAAGCAAAAAATTTCAGACTTGCACCTTGCAATGCGGAGAAATTACTGTTTGTGCATTTACAATATTCATTGATTTTTGCCATTGAAAAACATCGTTATTCATATACCAGAAATGTTTGAAGCTACTGACTGAATGAAAGGAGCTGGCATCTCACTCTCTTTGAATCTTCTTTATCATGCTAAGAGGAGCAGGAAAAAGCAAAAAATTTCAGAATTGCACCTTGCAATGCGGAGAAATTACTGTTTGTGCATTTACAATATTCATTGATTTTTGCCATTGAAAAACATCATGTTATTCATATACCAGAAATGTTTGAAGCTACTGACTGAATGAAAGGAGCTGGCATCTCACTCTCTTTGAATCTTCTTTATCATGCTAAGAGGAGCAGGAAAAAGCAAAAAATTTCAGAATTGCACCTTGCAATGTGGAGAAATTACTGTTTGTGCATTTACAATATTCATTGATTTTTACCATTGAAAAACGTCCAGAAATGATTGAAGCTACTGACTGAATGAAAGTAGCTGGCATCTCACTCTCTTTGAATCTTCTTTATCATGCTAAGAGGAGCAGGAAAAAGCAAAAAATTTCAGACTTGCACCTTGCAATGCGGAGAAATTACTGTTTGTGCATTTACAATATTCATTGATTTTTGCCATTGAAAAACATCATGTTATTCATATACCAGAAATGTTTGAAGCTACTGACTGAATGAAAGGAGCTGGCATCTCACTCTCTTTGAATCTTCTTTATCATGCTAAGAGGAGCAGGAAAAAGCAAAAAATTTCAGAATTGCACCTTGCAATGCGGAGAAATTACTGTTTGTGCATTTACAATATTCATTGATTTTTGCCATTGAAAAACATCATGTTATTCATATACCAGAAATGATTGAAGCTACTGACTGAATGAAAGGAGCTGGCATCTCACTCTCTTTGAATCTTCTTTATCATGCTAAGAGGAGCAGGAAAAAGTAAAAAATTTCAGAATTGCACCTTGCAATGCGGAGAAATTACTGTTTGTGCATTTATAATATTCAATGATTTTTGCCATTGAAAAACGTCCAGAAATGATTGAAGCTACTGACTGAACGAAAGGAGCTGGCATCTCACTCTCTTTGAATCTTCTTTATCATGCTGAGGAGCAGGAAAAAGCAAAAAATTTCAGAATTGCACCTTGCAATGCGGAGAAATTACTGTTTGTGCATTTACAATATTCATTGATTTTTGCCATTGAAAAACATCCAGAAATGATTGAAGCTACTGACTGAATGAAAGGAGCTGGCATCTCACTCTCTTTGAATCTTCTTTATCATGCTAAGAGGAGCAGGAAAAAGCAAAAAATTTCAGAATTGCACCTTGCAATGCGGAGAAATTACTGTTTGTGCATTTACAATATTCATTGATTTTTGCCATTGAAAAACATCATGTTATTCATATACCAGAAATGTTTGAAGCTACTGACTGAATGAAAGGAGCTGGCACCCCACTCTCTTTGAATCTTCTTTATCATGCTAAGAGGAGCGGGAAAAAGCAAAAAATTTCAGAATTGCACCTTGCAATGCGGAGAAATTACTGTTTGTGCATTTACAATATTCATTGATTTTTGCCATTGAAAAACATCCAGAAATGATTGAAGCTACTGACTGAATGAAAGGAGCTGGCATCTCACTCTCTTTGAATCTTCTTTATCATGCTAAGAGGAGCAGGAAAAAGCAAAAAATTTCAGAATTGCACCTTGCAATGCGGAGAAATTACTGTTTGTGCATTTACAATATTCATTGATTTTTGCCATTGAAAAACATCATGTTATTCATATACCAGAAATGTTTGAAGCTACTGACTGAATGAAAGGAGCTGACATCTCACTCTCTTTGAATCTTCTTTATCATGCTAAGAGGAGCAGGAAAAAGCAAAAAATTTCAGAATTGCACCTTGCAATGCGGAGAAATTACTGTTTGTGCATTTACAATATTCATTGATTTTTGCCATTGAAAAACGTCCAGAAATGATTGAAGCTACTGACTGAATGAAAGGAGCTGGCATCTCACTCTCTTTGAATCTTCTTTATCATGCTAAGAGGAGCAGGAAAAAGCAAAAAATTTCAGAATTGCACCTTGCAATGCGGAGAAATTACTGTTTGTGCATTTACAATATTCATTGATTTTTGCCATTGAAAAACATGTTATTCATATACCAGAAATGTTTGAAGCTACTGACTGAATGAAAGGAGCTGGCACCTCACTCTCTTTGAATCTTCTTTATCATGCTAAGAGTAGCAGGAAAAAGCAAAAAATTTCAGAATTGCACCTTGCAATGCGGAGAAATTACTGTTTGTGCATTTACAATATTCATTGATTTTTGCCATTGAAAAACATCATGTTATTCATATACCAGAAATGTTTGAAGCTACTGACTGAATGAAAGGAGCTGGCATCTCACTCTCTTTGAATCTTCTTTATCATGCTAAGAGGAGCAGGAAAAAGCAAAAAATTTCAGAATTGCACCTTGCAATGTGGAGAAATTACTGTTTGTGCATTTACAATATTCATTGATTTTTACCATTGAAAAACGTCCAGAAATGATTGAAGCTACTGACTGAATGAAAGTAGCTGGCATCTCACTCTCTTTGAATCTTCTTTATCATGCTAAGAGGAGCAGGAAAAAGCAAAAAATTTCAGACTTGCACCTTGCAATGCGGAGAAATTACTGTTTGTGCATTTACAATATTCATTGATTTTTGCCATTGAAAAACATCATGTTATTCATATACCAGAAATGATTGAAGCTACTGACTGAATGAAAGGAGCTGGCATCTCACTCTCTTTGAATCTTCTTTATCATGCTAAGAGGAGCAGGAAAAAGTAAAAAAAATTTCAGAATTGCACCTTGCAATGCGGAGAAATTACTGTTTGTGCATTTATAATATTCAATGATTTTTGCCATTGAAAAACGTCCTGAAATGATTGAAGCTACTGACTGAACGAAAGGAGCTGGCATCTCACTCTCTTTGAATCTTCTTTATCATGCTAAGAGGAGCAGGAAAAAGCAAAAAATTTCAGAATTGCACCTTGCAATGCGGAGAAATTACTGTTTGTGCATTTACAATATTCATTGATTTTTGCCATTGAAAAACATCATGTTATTCATATACCAGAAATGTTTGAAGCTACTGACTGAATGAAAGGAGCTGACATCTCACTCTCTTTGAATCTTCTTTATCATGCTAAGAAGAGCAGGAAAAAGCAAAAAATTTCAGAATTGCACCTTGCAATGCGGAGAAATTACTGTTTGTGCATTTACAATATTCATTGATTTTTGCCAATGAAAAACATCCAGAAATGATTGAAGCTACTGACTGAATGAAAGGAGCTGGCATCTCACTCTCTTTGAATCTTCTTTATCATGCTAAGAGGAGCAGGAAAAAGCAAAAAATTTCAGAATTGCACCTTGCAATGCGGAGAAATTACTGTTTGTGCATTTACAATATTCATTGATTTTTGCCATTGAAAAACATCATGTTATTCATATACCAGAAATGTTTGAAGCTACTGACTGAATGAAAGGAGCTGGCATCTCACTCTCTTTGAATCTTCTTTATCATGCTAAGAGGAGCAGGAAAAAGCAAAAAATTTCAGAATTGCACCTTGCAATGCGGAGAAATTACTGTTTGTGCATTTACAATATTCATTGATTTTTGCCATTGAAAAACGTCCAGAAATGATTGAAGGTACTGACTGAATGAAAGGAGCTGGCATCTCACTCTCTTTGAATCTTCTTTATCATGCTAAGAGGAGCAGGAAAAAGCAAAAAATTTCAGAATTGCACCTTGCAATGCGGAGAAATTACTGTTTGTGCATTTACAATATTCATTGGTTTTTGCCATTGAAAAACGTCCAGAAATGATTGAAGCTACTGACTGAATGAAAGGAGCTGGCATCTCACTCTCTTTGAATCTTCTTTATCATGCTAAGAGGAGCAGGAAAAAGCAAAAAATTTCAGAATTGCACCTTGCAATGCGGAGAAATTACAGTTTGTGCATTTACAATATTCATTGATTTTTGCCATTGAAAAACATCCAGAAATGATTGAAGCTACTGACTGAATGAAAGGAGCTGGCATCTCACTCTCTTTGAATCTTCTTTATCATGCTAAGAGGAGCAGGAAAAAGCAAAAAATTTCAGAATTGCACCTTGCAATGCGGAGAAATTACTGTTTGTGCATTTACAATATTCATTGATTTTTGCCATTGAAAAACATCATGTTATTCATATACCAGAAATGTTTGAAGCTACTGACTGAATGAAAGGAGCTGGCATCTCACTCTCTTTGAATCTTCTTTATCATGCTAAGAGGAGCAGGAAAAAGCAAAAAATTTCAGAATTGCACCTTGCAATGTGGAGAAATTACTGTTTGTGCATTTACAATATTCATTGATTTTTACCATTGAAAAACGTCCAGAAATGATTGAAGCTACTGACTGAATGAAAGTAGCTGGCATCTCACTCTCTTTGAATCTTCTTTATCATGCTAAGAGGAGCAGGAAAAAGCAAAAAATTTCAGACTTGCACCTTGCAATGCGGAGAAATTACTGTTTGTGCATTTACAATATTCATTGATTTTTGCCATTGAAAAACATCATGTTATTCATATACCAGAAATGTTTGAAGCTACTGACTGAATGAAAGGAGCTGGCATCTCACTCTCTTTGAATCTTCTTTATCATGCTAAGAGGAGCAGGAAAAAGCAAAAAATTTCAGAATTGCACCTTGCAATGCGGAGAAATTACTGTTTGTGCATTTACAATATTCATTGATTTTTGCCATTGAAAAACATCATGTTATTCATATACCAGAAATGTTTGAAGCTACTGACTGAATGAAAGGAGCTGGCATCTCACTCTCTGTGAATCTTCTTTATCATGCTAAGAGGAGCAGGAAAAAGCAAAAAATTTCAGAATTGCACCTTGCAATGTGGAGAAATTACTGTTTGTGCATTTACAATATTCATTGATTTTTACCATTGAAAAACGTCCAGAAATGATTGAAGCTACTGACTGAATGAAAGTAGCTGGCATCTCACTCTCTTTGAATCTTCTTTATCATGCTAAGAGGAGCAGGAAAAAGCAAAAAATTTCAGACTTGCACCTTGCAATGCGGAGAAATTACTGTTTGTGCATTTACAATATTCATTGATTTTTGCCATTGAAAAACATCATGTTATTCATATACCAGAAATGTTTGAAGCTACTGACTGAATGAAAGGAGCTGGCATCTCACTCTCTTTGAATCTTCTTTATCATGCTAAGAGGAGCAGGAAAAAGCAAAAAATTTCAGAATTGCACCTTGCAATGCGGAGAAATTACTGTTTGTGCATTTACAATATTCATTGATTTTTGCCATTGAAAAACATCATGTTATTCATATACCAGAAATGATTGAAGCTACTGACTGAATGAAATTAGCTGGCATCTCACTCTCTTTGACTCTTCTTTATCATGCTAAGAGGAGCAGGAAAAAGTAAAAAATTTCAGAATTGCACCTTGCAATGCGGAGAAATTACTGTTTGTGCATTTATAATATTCAATGATTTTTGCCATTGAAAAACGTCCAGAAATGATTGAAGCTACTGACTGAACGAAAGGAGCTGGCATCTCACTCTCTTTGAATCTTCTTTATCATGCTAAGAGGAGCAGGAAAAAGCAAAAAATTTCAGAATTGCACCTTGCAATGCGGAGAAATTACTGTTTGTGCATTTACAATATTCATTGATTTTTGCCATTGAAAAACATCCAGAAATGATTGAAGCTACTGACTGAATGAAAGGAGCTGGCATCTCACTCTCTTTGAATCTTCTTTATCATGCTAAGAGGAGCAGGAAAAAGCAAAAAATTTCAGAATTGCACCTTGCAATGCGGAGAAATTACTGTTTGTGCATTTACAATATTCATTGATTTTTGCCATTGAAAAACATCATGTTATTCATATACCAGAAATGATTGAAGCTACTGACTGAATGAAAGGAGCTGGCATCTCACTCTCTTTGAATCTTCTTTATCATGCTAAGAGGAGCAGGAAAAAGTAAAAAATTTCAGAATTGCACCTTGCAATGCGGAGAAATTACTGTTTGTGCATTTATAATATTCAATGATTTTTGCCATTGAAAAACGTCCGGAAATGATTGAAGCTACTGACTGAACGAAAGGAGCTGGCATCTCACTCTCTTTGAATCTTCTTTATCATGCTAAGAGGAGCAGGAAAAAGCAAAAAATTTCAGAATTGCACCTTGCAATGCGGAGAAATTACTGTTTGTGCATTTACAATATTCATTGATTTTTGCCATTGAAAAACATCCAGAAATGATTGAAGCTACTGACTGAATGAAAGGAACTGGCATCTCACTCTCTTTGAATCTTCTTTATCATGCTAAGAGGAGCAGGAAAAAGCAAAAAATTTCAGAATTGCACCTTGCAATGCGGAGAAATTACTGTTTGTGCATTTACAATATTCATTGATTTTTGCCATTGAAAAACATCATGTTATTCATATACCAGAAATGTTTGAAGCTACTGACTGAATGAAAGGAGCTGACATCTCACTCTCTTTGAATCTTCTTTATCATGCTAAGAGGAGCAGGAAAAAGCAAAAAATTTCAGAATTGCACCTTGCAATGCGGAGAAATTGCTGTTTGTGCATTTACAATATTCATTGATTTTTGCCATTGAAAAACGTCCAGAAATGATTGAAGCTACTGACTGAATGAAAGGAGCTGGCATCTCACTCTCTTTGAATCTTCTTTATCATGCTAAGAGGAGCAGGAAAAAGCAAAAAATTTCAGAATTGCACCTTGCAATGCGGAGAAATTACTGTTTGTGCATTTACAATATTCATTGATTTTTGCCATTGAAAAACATGTTATTCATATACCAGAAATGTTTGAAGCTACTGACTGAATGAAAGGAGCTGGCACCTCACTCTCTTTGAATCTTCTTTATCATGCTAAGAGGAGCGGGAAAAAGCAAAAAATTTCAGAATTGCACCTTGCAATGCGGAGAAATTACTGTTTGTGCATTTACAATATTCATTGATTTTTGCCATTGAAAAACGTCCAGAAATGATTGAAGGTACTGACTGAATGAAAGGAGCTGGCATCTCACTCTCTTTGAATCTTCTTTATCATGCTAAGAGGAGCAGGAAAAAGCAAAAAATTTCAGAATTGCACCTTGCAATGCGGAGAAATTACTGTTTGTGCATTTACAATATTCATTGGTTTTTGCCATTGAAAAACGTCCAGAAATGATTGAAGCTACTGACTGAATGAAAGGAGCTGGCATCTCACTCTCTTTGAATCTTCTTTATCATGCTAAGAGGAGCAGGAAAAAGCAAAAAATTTCAGAATTGCACCTTGCAATGCGGAGAAATTACAGTTTGTGCATTTACAATATTCATTGATTTTTGCCATTGAAAAACATCCAGAAATGATTGAAGCTACTGACTGAATGAAAGGAGCTGGCATCTCACTCTCTTTGAATCTTCTTTATCATGCTAAGAGGAGCAGGAAAAAGCAAAAAATTTCAGAATTGCACCTTGCAATGCGGAGAAATTACTGTTTGTGCATTTACAATATTCATTGATTTTTGCCATTGAAAAACATCATGTTATTCATATACCAGAAATGTTTGAAGCTACTGACTGAATGAAAGGAGCTGGCATCTCACTCTCTTTGAATCTTCTTTATCATGCTAAGAGGAGCAGGAAAAAGCAAAAAATTTCAGAATTGCACCTTGCAATGTGGAGAAATTACTGTTTGTGCATTTACAATATTCATTGATTTTTACCATTGAAAAACGTCCAGAAATGATTGAAGCTACTGACTGAATGAAAGTAACTGGCATCTCACTCTCTTTGAATCTTCTTTATCATGCTAAGAGGAGCAGGAAAAAGCAAAAAATTTCAGACTTGCACCTTGCAATGCGGAGAAATTACTGTTTGTGCATTTACAATATTCATTGATTTTTGCCATTGAAAAACATCATGTTATTCATATACCAGAAATGTTTGAAGCTACTGACTGAATGAAAGGAGCTGGCATCTCACTCTCTTTGAATCTTCTTTATCATGCTAAGAGGAGCAGGAAAAAGCAAAAAATTTCAGAATTGCACCTTGCAATGCGGAGAAATTACTGTTTGTGCATTTACAATATTCATTGATTTTTGCCATTGAAAAACGTCCAGAAATGATTGAAGCTACTGACTGAATGAAAGGAGCTGGCATCTCACTCTCTTTGAATCTTCTTTATCATGCTAAGAGGAGCAGGAAAAAGCAAAAAATTTCAGAATTGCACCTTGCAATGCGGAGAAATTACTGTTTGTGCATTTACAATATTCATTGATTTTTGCCATTGAAAAACGTCCAGAAATGATTGAAGCTACTGACTGAATGAAAGGAGCTGGCATCTCACTCTCTTTGAATCTTCTTTATCATGCTAAGAGGAGCAGGAAAAATCAAAAAATTTCAGAATTGCACCTTGCAATGCGGAGAAATTACTGTTTGTGCATTTACAATATTCATTGATTTTTGCCATTGAAAAACATGTTATTCATATACCAGAAATGTTTGAAGCTACTGACTGAATGAAAGGAGCTGGCACCTCACTCTCTTTGAATCTTCTTTATCATGCTAAGAGGAGCGGGAAAAAGCAAAAAATTTCAGAATTGCACCTTGCAATGCGGAGAAATTACTGTTTGTGCATTTACAATATTCATTGATTTTTGCCATTGAAAAACATCCAGAAATGATTGAAGGTACTGACTGAATGAAAGGAGCTGGCATCTCACTCTCTTTGAATCTTCTTTATCATGCTAAGAGGAGCAGGAAAAAGCAAAAAATTTCAGAATTGCACCTTGCAATGCGGAGAAATTACTGTTTGTGCATTTACAATATTCATTGATTTTTGCCACTGAAAAACATCCAGAAATGATTGAAGCTACTGACTGAATGAAAGGAGCTGGCATCTCACTCTCTTTGAATCTTCTTTACCATGCTAAGAGGAGCAGGAAAAAGCAAAAAATTTCAGAATTGCACCTTGCAATGCGGAGAAATTACAGTTTGTGCATTTACAATATTCATTGATTTTTGCCATTGAAAAACATCCAGAAATGATTGAAGCTACTGACTGAATGAAAGGAGCTGGCATCTCACTCTCTTTGAATCTTCTTTATCATGCTAAGAGGAGCAGGAAAAAGCAAAAAATTTCAGAATTGCACCTTGCAATGCGGAGAAATTACTGTTTGTGCATTTACAATATTCATTGATTTTTGCCATTGAAAAACATCATGTTATTCATATACCAGAAATGTTTGAAGCTACTGACTGAATGAAAGGAGCTGGCATCTCACCCTCTTTGAATCTTCTTTATCATGCTAAGAGGAGCAGGAAAAAGCAAAAAATTTCAGAATTGCACCTTGCAATGTGGAGAAATTACTGTTTGTGCATTTACAATATTCATTGATTTTTACCATTGAAAAACGTCCAGAAATGATTGAAGCTACTGACTGAATGAAAGTAGCTGGCATCTCACTCTCTTTGAATCTTCTTTATCATGCTAAGAGGAGCAGGAAAAAGCAAAAAATTTCAGACTTGCACCTTGCAATGCGGAGAAATTACTGTTTGTGCATTTACAATATTCATTTATTTTTGCCATTGAAAAACATCATGTTATTCATATACCAGAAATGTTTGAAGCTACTGACTGAATGAAAGGAGCTGGCATCTCACTCTCTTTGAATCTTCTTTATCATGCTAAGAGGAGCAGGAAAAAGCAAAAAATTTCAGAATTGCACCTTGCAATGCGGAGAAATTACTGTTTGTGCATTTACAATATTCATTGATTTTTGCCATTGAAAAACATCCAGAAATGATTGAAGCTACTGACTGAATGAAAGGAGCTGGCATCTCACTCTCTTTGAATCTTCTTTATCATGCTAAGAGGAGCAGGAAAAAGCAAAAAATTTCAGAATTGCACCTTGCAATGCGGAGAAATTACTGTTTGTGCATTTACAATATTCATTGATTTTTGCCATTGAAAAACATCATGTTATTCATATACCAGAAATGTTTGAAGCTACTGACTGAATGAAAGGAGCTGACATCTCACTCTCTTTGAATCTTCTTTATCATGCTAAGAGGAGCAGGAAAAAGCAAAAAATTTCAGAATTGCACCTTGCAATGCGGAGAAATTACTGTTTGTGCATTTACAATATTCATTGATTTTTGCCATTGAAAAACATCCAGAAATGATTGAAGCTACTGACTGAATGAAAGGAGCTGGCATCTCACTCTCTTTGAATCTTCTTTATCATGCTAAGAGGAGCAGGAAAAAGCAAAAAATTTCAGAATTGCACCTTGCAATGCGGAGAAATTACTGTTTGTGCATTTACAATATTCATTGATTTTTGCCATTGAAAAACATCATGTTATTCATATACCAGAAATGTTTGAAGCTACTGACTGAATGAAAGGAGCTGGCATCTCACTCTCTTTGAATCTTCTTTATCATGCTAAGAGGAGCAGGAAAAAGCAAAAAATTTCAGAATTGCACCTTGCAATGCGGAGAAATTACTGTTTGTGCATTTACAATATTCATTGATTTTTGCCATTGAAAAACGTCCAGAAATGATTGAAGGTACTGACTGAATGAAAGGAGCTGGCATCTCACTCTCTTTGAATCTTCTTTATCATGCTAAGAGGAGCAGGAAAAAGCAAAAAATTTCAGAATTGCACCTTGCAATGCGGAGAAATTACTGTTTGTGCATTTACAATATTCATTGGTTTTTGCCATTGAAAAACGTCCAGAAATGATTGAAGCTACTGACTGAATGAAAGGAGCTGGCATCTCACTCTCTTTGAATCTTCTTTATCATGCTAAGAGGAGCAGGAAAAAGCAAAAAATTTCAGAATTGCACCTTGCAATGCGGAGAAATTACTGTTTGTGCATTTACAATATTCATTGATTTTTACCATTGAAAAACGTCCAGAAATGATTGAAGCTACTGACTGAATGAAAGTAGCTGGCATCTCACTCTCTTTGAATCTTCTTTATCATGCTAAGAGGAGCAGGAAAAAGCAAAAAATTTCAGACTTGCACCTTGCAATGCGGAGAAATTACTGTTTGTGCATTTACAATATTCATTGATTTTTGCCATTGAAAAACATCATGTTATTCATATACCAGAAATGTTTGAAGCTACTGACTGAATGAAAGGAGCTGGCATCTCACTCTCTTTGAATCTTCTTTATCATGCTAAGAGGAGCAGGAAAAAGCAAAAAATTTCAGAATTGCACCTTGCAATGCGGAGAAATTACTGTTTGTGCATTTACAATATTCATTGATTTTTGCCATTGAAAAACATCATGTTATTCATATACCAGAAATGTTTGAAGCTACTGACTGAATGAAAGGAGCTGGCATCTCACTCTCTTTGAATCTTCTTTATCATGCTAAGAGGAGCAGGAAAAAGCAAAAAATTTCAGAATTGCACCTTGCAATGTGGAGAAATTACTGTTTGTGCATTTACAATATTCATTGATTTTTACCATTGAAAAACGTCCAGAAATGATTGAAGCTACTGACTGAATGAAAGTAGCTGGCATCTCACTCTCTTTGAATCTTCTTTATCATGCTAAGAGGAGCAGGAAAAAGCAAAAAATTTCAGACTTGCACCTTGCAATGCGGAGAAATTACTGTTTGTGCATTTACAATATTCATTGATTTTTGCCATTGAAAAACATCATGTTATTCATATACCAGAAATGTTTGAAGCTACTGACTGAATGAAAGGAGCTGGCATCTCACTCTCTTTGAATCTTCTTTATCATGCTAAGAGGAGCAGGAAAAATCAAAAAATTTCAGAATTGCACCTTGCAATGCGGAGAAATTACTGTTTGTGCATTTACAATATTCATTGATTTTTGCCATTGAAAAACATGTTATTCATATACCAGAAATGTTTGAAGCTACTGACTGAATGAAAGGAGCTGGCACCTCACTCTCTTTGAATCTTCTTTATCATGCTAAGAGGAGCGGGAAAAAGCAAAAAATTTCAGAATTGCACCTTGCAATGCGGAGAAATTACTGTTTGTGCATTTACAATATTCATTGATTTTTGCCATTGAAAAACATCCAGAAATGATTGAAGGTACTGACTGAATGAAAGGAGCTGGCATCTCACTCTCTTTGAATCTTCTTTATCATGCTAAGAGGAGCAGGAAAAAGCAAAAAATTTCAGAATTGCACCTTGCAATGCGGAGAAATTACTGTTTGTGCATTTACAATATTCATTGATTTTTGCCACTGAAAAACATCCAGAAATGATTGAAGCTACTGACTGAATGAAAGGAGCTGGCATCTCACTCTCTTTGAATCTTCTTTACCATGCTAAGAGGAGCAGGAAAAAGCAAAAAATTTCAGAATTGCACCTTGCAATGCGGAGAAATTACAGTTTGTGCATTTACAATATTCATTGATTTTTGCCATTGAAAAACATCCAGAAATGATTGAAGCTACTGACTGAATGAAAGGAGCTGGCATCTCACTCTCTTTGAATCTTCTTTATCATGCTAAGAGGAGCAGGAAAAAGCAAAAAATTTCAGAATTGCACCTTGCAATGCGGAGAAATTACTGTTTGTGCATTTACAATATTCATTGATTTTTGCCATTGAAAAACATCATGTTATTCATATACCAGAAATGTTTGAAGCTACTGACTGAATGAAAGGAGCTGGCATCTCACCCTCTTTGAATCTTCTTTATCATGCTAAGAGGAGCAGGAAAAAGCAAAAAATTTCAGAATTGCACCTTGCAATGTGGAGAAATTACTGTTTGTGCATTTACAATATTCATTGATTTTTACCATTGAAAAACGTCCAGAAATGATTGAAGCTACTGACTGAATGAAAGTAGCTGGCATCTCACTCTCTTTGAATCTTCTTTATCATGCTAAGAGGAGCAGGAAAAAGCAAAAAATTTCAGACTTGCACCTTGCAATGCGGAGAAATTACTGTTTGTGCATTTACAATATTCATTTATTTTTGCCATTGAAAAACATCATGTTATTCATATACCAGAAATGTTTGAAGCTACTGACTGAATGAAAGGAGCTGGCATCTCACTCTCTTTGAATCTTCTTTATCATGCTAAGAGGAGCAGGAAAAAGCAAAAAATTTCAGAATTGCACCTTGCAATGCGGAGAAATTACTGTTTGTGCATTTACAATATTCATTGATTTTTGCCATTGAAAAACATCCAGAAATGATTGAAGCTACTGACTGAATGAAAGGAGCTGGCATCTCACTCTCTTTGAATCTTCTTTATCATGCTAAGAGGAGCAGGAAAAAGCAAAAAATTTCAGAATTGCACCTTGCAATGCGGAGAAATTACTGTTTGTGCATTTACAATATTCATTGATTTTTGCCATTGAAAAACATCATGTTATTCATATACCAGAAATGTTTGAAGCTACTGACTGAATGAAAGGAGCTGACATCTCACTCTCTTTGAATCTTCTTTATCATGCTAAGAGGAGCAGGAAAAAGCAAAAAATTTCAGAATTGCACCTTGCAATGCGGAGAAATTACTGTTTGTGCATTTACAATATTCATTGATTTTTGCCATTGAAAAACATCCAGAAATGATTGAAGCTACTGACTGAATGAAAGGAGCTGGCATCTCACTCTCTTTGAATCTTCTTTATCATGCTAAGAGGAGCAGGAAAAAGCAAAAAATTTCAGAATTGCACCTTGCAATGCGGAGAAATTACTGTTTGTGC
Source organism: Phyllobates terribilis (assembly GCF_046119375.1). Lineage (NCBI taxonomy): Eukaryota > Metazoa > Chordata > Amphibia > Anura > Dendrobatidae > Phyllobates > Phyllobates terribilis. The sequence goes on from NW_027364895.1 coordinate 99,343, forward strand.
ATTTACAATATTCATTGATTTTTGCCATTGAAAAACATCATGTTATTCATATACCAGAAATGTTTGAAGCTACTGACTGAATGAAAGGAGCTGGCATCTCACTCTCTTTGAATCTTCTTTATCATGCTAAGAGGAGCAGGAAAAAGCAAAAAATTTCAGAATTGCACCTTGCAATGCGGAGAAATTACTGTTTGTGCATTTACAATATTCATTGATTTTTGCCATTGAAAAACGTCCAGAAATGATTGAAGGTACTGACTGAATGAAAGGAGCTGGCATCTCACTCTCTTTGAATCTTCTTTATCATGCTAAGAGGAGCAGGAAAAAGCAAAAAATTTCAGAATTGCACCTTGCAATGCGGAGAAATTACTGTTTGTGCATTTACAATATTCATTGGTTTTTGCCATTGAAAAACGTCCAGAAATGATTGAAGCTACTGACTGAATGAAAGGAGCTGGCATCTCACTCTCTTTGAATCTTCTTTATCATGCTAAGAGGAGCAGGAAAAAGCAAAAAATTTCAGAATTGCACCTTGCAATGCGGAGAAATTACTGTTTGTGCATTTACAATATTCATTGATTTTTACCATTGAAAAACGTCCAGAAATGATTGAAGCTACTGACTGAATGAAAGTAGCTGGCATCTCACTCTCTTTGAATCTTCTTTATCATGCTAAGAGGAGCAGGAAAAAGCAAAAAATTTCAGACTTGCACCTTGCAATGCGGAGAAATTACTGTTTGTGCATTTACAATATTCATTGATTTTTGCCATTGAAAAACATCATGTTATTCATATACCAGAAATGTTTGAAGCTACTGACTGAATGAAAGGAGCTGGCATCTCACTCTCTTTGAATCTTCTTTATCATGCTAAGAGGAGCAGGAAAAAGCAAAAAATTTCAGAATTGCACCTTGCAATGCGGAGAAATTACTGTTTGTGCATTTACAATATTCATTGATTTTTGCCATTGAAAAACATCATGTTATTCATATACCAGAAATGTTTGAAGCTACTGACTGAATGAAAGGAGCTGGCATCTCACTCTCTTTGAATCTTCTTTATCATGCTAAGAGGAGCAGGAAAAAGCAAAAAATTTCAGAATTGCACCTTGCAATGTGGAGAAATTACTGTTTGTGCATTTACAATATTCATTGATTTTTACCATTGAAAAACGTCCAGAAATGATTGAAGCTACTGACTGAATGAAAGTAGCTGGCATCTCACTCTCTTTGAATCTTCTTTATCATGCTAAGAGGAGCAGGAAAAAGCAAAAAATTTCAGACTTGCACCTTGCAATGCGGAGAAATTACTGTTTGTGCATTTACAATATTCATTGATTTTTGCCATTGAAAAACATCATGTTATTCATATACCAGAAATGTTTGAAGCTACTGACTGAATGAAAGGAGCTGGCATCTCACTCTCTTTGAATCTTCTTTATCATGCTAAGAGGAGCAGGAAAAAGCAAAAAATTTCAGAATTGCACCTTGCAATGCGGAGAAATTACTGTTTGTGCATTTACAATATTCATTGATTTTTGCCATTGAAAAACATCATGTTATTCATATACCAGAAATGATTGAAGCTACTGACTGAATGAAAGGAGCTGGCATCTCACTCTCTTTGAATCTTCTTTATCATGCTAAGAGGAGCAGGAAAAAGTAAAAAATTTCAGAATTGCACCTTGCAATGCGGAGAAATTACTGTTTGTGCATTTATAATATTCAATGATTTTTGCCATTGAAAAACGTCCAGAAATGATTGAAGCTACTGACTGAACGAAAGGAGCTGGCATCTCACTCTCTTTGAATCTTCTTTATCATGCTAAGAGGAGCAGGAAAAAGCAAAAAATTTCAGAATTGCACCTTGCAATGCGGAGAAATTACTGTTTGTGCATTTACAATATTCATTGATTTTTGCCATTGAAAAACATCCAGAAATGATTGAAGCTACTGACTGAATGAAAGGAGCTGGCATCTCACTCTCTTTGAATCTTCTTTATCATGCTAAGAGGAGCAGGAAAAAGCAAAAAATTTCAGAATTGCACCTTGCAATGCGGAGAAATTACTGTTTGTGCATTTACAATATTCATTGATTTTTGCCATTGAAAAACATCATGTTATTCATATACCAGAAATGTTTGAAGCTACTGACTGAATGAAAGGAGCTGACATCTCACTCTCTTTGAATCTTCTTTATCATGCTAAGAGGAGCAGGAAAAAGCAAAAAATTTCAGAATTGCACCTTGCAATGCGGAGAAATTACTGTTTGTGCATTTACAATATTCATTGATTTTTGCCATTGAAAAACGTCCAGAAATGATTGAAGCTACTGACTGAATGAAAGGAGCTGGCATCTCACTCTCTTTGAATCTTCTTTATCATGCTAAGAGGAGCAGGAAAAAGCAAAAAATTTCAGAATTGCACCTTGCAATGCGGAGAAATTACTGTTTGTGCATTTACAATATTCATTGATTTTTGCCATTGAAAAACATCCAGAAATGATTGAAGCTACTGACTGAATGAAAGGAGCTGGCATCTCACTCTCTTTGAATCTTCTTTATCATGCTAAGAGGAGCAGGAAAAAGCAAAAAATTTCAGAATTGCACCTTGCAATGCGGAGAAATTACTGTTTGTGCATTTACAATATTCATTGATTTTTGCCATTGAAAAACATCATGTTATTCATATACCAGAAATGTTTGAAGCTACTGACTGAATGAAAGGAGCTGACATCTCACTCTCTTTGAATCTTCTTTATCATGCTAAGAGGAGCAGGAAAAAGCAAAAAATTTCAGAATTGCACCTTGCAATGCGGAGAAATTACTGTTTGTGCATTTACAATATTCATTGATTTTTGCCATTGAAAAACGTCCAGAAATGATTGAAGCTACTGACTGAATGAAAGGAGCTGGCATCTCACTCTCTTTGAATCTTCTTTATCATGCTAAGAGGAGCAGGAAAAAGCAAAAAATTTCAGAATTGCACCTTGCAATGCGGAGAAATTACTGTTTGTGCATTTACAATATTCATTGATTTTTGCCATTGAAAAACATGTTATTCATATACCAGAAATGTTTGAAGCTACTGACTGAATGAAAGGAGCTGGCACCTCACTCTCTTTGAATCTTCTTTATCATGCTAAGAGGAGCGGGAAAAAGCAAAAAATTTCAGAATTGCACCTTGCAATGCGGAGAAATTAGTTTGTGCATTTACAATATTCATTGATTTTTGCCATTGAAAAACGTCCAGAAATGATTGAAGGTACTGACTGAATGAAAGGAGCTGGCATCTCACTCTCTTTGAATCTTCTTTATCATGCTAAGAGGAGCAGGAAAAAGCAAAAAATTTCAGAATTGCACCTTGCAATGCGGAGAAATTACTGTTTGTGCATTTACAATATTCATTGGTTTTTGCCTTTGAAAAACGTCCAGAAATGATTGAAGCTACTGACTGAACGAAAGGAGCTGGCATCTCACTCTCTTTGAATCTTCTTTATCATGCTAAGAGGAGCAGGAAAAAGCAAAAAATTTCAGAATTGCACCTTGCAATGCGGAGAAATTACTGTTTGTGCATTTACAATATTCATTGATTTTTGCCATTGAAAAACATCATGTTATTCATATACCAGAAATGTTTGAAGCTACTGACTGAATGAAAGGAGCTGACATCTCACTCTCTTTGAATCTTCTTTATCATGCTAAGAGGAGCAGGAAAAAGCAAAAAATTTCAGAATTGCACCTTGCAATGCGGAGAAATTACTGTTTGTGCATTTACAATATTCATTGATTTTTGCCATTGAAAAACGTCCAGAAATGATTGAAGCTACTGACTGAATGAAAGGAGCTGGCATCTCACTCTCTTTGAATCTTCTTTATCATGCTAAGAGGAGCAGGAAAAAGCAAAAAATTTCAGAATTGCACCTTGCAATGCGGAGAAATTACTGTTTGTGCATTTACAATATTCATTGATTTTTGCCATTGAAAAACATGTTATTCATATACCAGAAATGTTTGAAGCTACTGACTGAATGAAAGGAGCTGGCACCTCACTCTCTTTGAATCTTCTTTATCATGCTAAGAGGAGCGGGAAAAAGCAAAAAATTTCAGAATTGCACCTTGCAATGCGGAGAAATTACTGTTTGTGCATTTACAATATTCATTGATTTTTGCCATTGAAAAACGTCCAGAAATGATTGAAGGTACTGACTGAATGAAAGGAGCTGGCATCTCACTCTCTTTGAATCTTCTTTATCATGCTAAGAGGAGCAGGAAAAAGCAAAAAATTTCAGAATTGCACCTTGCAATGCGGAGAAATTACTGTTTGTGCATTTACAATATTCATTGGTTTTTGCCATTGAAAAACGTCCAGAAATGATTGAAGCTACTGACTGAATGAAAGGAGCTGGCATCTCACTCTCTTTGAATCTTCTTTATCATGCTAAGAGGAGCAGGAAAAAGCAAAAAATTTCAGAATTGCACCTTGCAATGCGGAGAAATTACTGTTTGTGCATTTACAATATTCATTGATTTTTGCCATTGAAAAACATCATGTTATTCATATACCAGAAATGATTGAAGCTACTGACTGAATGAAAGGAGCTGGCATCTCACTCTCTTTGAATCTTCTTTATCATGCTAAGAGGAGCAGGAAAAAGTAAAAAATTTCAGAATTGCACCTTGCAATGCGGAGAAATTACTGTTTGTGCATTTACAATATTCATTGATTTTTGCCATTGAAAAACATCCAGAAATGATTGAAGCTACTGACTGAATGAAAGGAGCTGGCATCTCACTCTCTTTGAATCTTCTTTATCATGCTAAGAGGAGCAGGAAAAAGCAAAAAATTTCAGAATTGCACCTTGCAATGCGGAGAAATTACTGTTTGTGCATTTACAATATTCATTGATTTTTGCCATTGAAAAACATCATGTTATTCATATACCAGAAATGTTTGAAGCTACTGACTGAATGAAAGGAGCTGACATCTCACTCTCTTTGAATCTTCTTTATCATGCTAAGAGGAGCAGGAAAAAGCAAAAAATTTCAGAATTGCACCTTGCAATGCGGAGAAATTGCTGTTTGTGCATTTACAATATTCATTGATTTTTGCCATTGAAAAACGTCCAGAAATGATTGAAGCTACTGACTGAATGAAAGGAGCTGGCATCTCACTCTCTTTGAATCTTCTTTATCATGCTAAGAGGAGCAGGAAAAAGCAAAAAATTTCAGAATTGCACCTTGCAATGCGGAGAAATTACTGTTTGTGCATTTACAATATTCATTGATTTTTGCCATTGAAAAACATGTTATTCATATACCAGAAATGTTTGAAGCTACTGACTGAATGAAAGGAGCTGGCACCTCACTCTCTTTGAATCTTCTTTATCATGCTAAGAGGAGCGGGAAAAAGCAAAAAATTTCAGAATTGCACCTTGCAATGCGGAGAAATTACTGTTTGTGCATTTACAATATTCATTGATTTTTGCCATTGAAAAACGTCCAGAAATGATTGAAGGTACTGACTGAATGAAAGGTGCTGGCATCTCACTCTCTTTGAATCTTCTTTATCATGCTAAGAGGAGCAGGAAAAAGCAAAAAATTTCAGAATTGCACCTTGCAATGCGGAGAAATTACTGTTTGTGCATTTACAATATTCATTGGTTTTTGCCATTGAAAAACGTCCAGAAATGATTGAAGCTACTGACTGAATGAAAGGAGCTGGCATCTCACTCTCTTTGAATCTTCTTTATCATGCTAAGAGGAGCAGGAAAAAGCAAAAAATTTCAGAATTGCACCTTGCAATGCGGAGAAATTACAGTTTGTGCATTTACAATATTCATTGATTTTTGCCATTGAAAAACATCCAGAAATGATTGAAGCTACTGACTGAATGAAAGGAGCTGGCATCTCACTCTCTTTGAATCTTCTTTATCATGCTAAGAGGAGCAGGAAAAAGCAAAAAATTTCAGAATTGCACCTTGCAATGCGGAGAAATTACTGTTTGTGCATTTACAATATTCATTGATTTTTGCCATTGAAAAACATCATGTTATTCATATACCAGAAATGTTTGAAGCTACTGACTGAATGAAAGGAGCTGGCATCTCACTCTCTTTGAATCTTCTTTATCATGCTAAGAGGAGCAGGAAAAAGCAAAAAATTTCAGAATTGCACCTTGCAATGTGGAGAAATTACTGTTTGTGCATTTACAATATTCATTGATTTTTACCATTGAAAAACGTCCAGAAATGATTGAAGCTACTGACTGAATGAAAGTAACTGGCATCTCACTCTCTTTGAATCTTCTTTATCATGCTAAGAGGAGCAGGAAAAAGCAAAAAATTTCAGACTTGCACCTTGCAATGCGGAGAAATTACTGTTTGTGCATTTACAATATTCATTGATTTTTGCCATTGAAAAACATCATGTTATTCATATACCAGAAATGTTTGAAGCTACTGACTGAATGAAAGGAGCTGGCATCTCACTCTCTTTGAATCTTCTTTATCATGCTAAGAGGAGCAGGAAAAAGCAAAAAATTTCAGAATTGCACCTTGCAATGCGGAGAAATTACTGTTTGTGCATTTACAATATTCATTGATTTTTGCCATTGAAAAACGTCCAGAAATGATTGAAGCTACTGACTGAATGAAAGGAGCTGGCATCTCACTCTCTTTGAATCTTCTTTATCATGCTAAGAGGAGCAGGAAAAAGCAAAAAATTTCAGAATTGCACCTTGCAATGCGGAGAAATTACTGTTTGTGCATTTACAATATTCATTGATTTTTGCCATTGAAAAACGTCCAGAAATGATTGAAGCTACTGACTGAATGAAAGGAGCTGGCATCTCACTCTCTTTGAATCTTCTTTATCATGCTAAGAGGAGCAGGAAAAATCAAAAAATTTCAGAATTGCACCTTGCAATGCGGAGAAATTACTGTTTGTGCATTTACAATATTCATTGATTTTTGCCATTGAAAAACATGTTATTCATATACCAGAAATGTTTGAAGCTACTGACTGAATGAAAGGAGCTGGCACCTCACTCTCTTTGAATCTTCTTTATCATGCTAAGAGGAGCGGGAAAAAGCAAAAAATTTCAGAATTGCACCTTGCAATGCGGAGAAATTACTGTTTGTGCATTTACAATATTCATTGATTTTTGCCATTGAAAAACATCCAGAAATGATTGAAGGTACTGACTGAATGAAAGGAGCTGGCATCTCACTCTCTTTGAATCTTCTTTATCATGCTAAGAGGAGCAGGAAAAAGCAAAAAATTTCAGAATTGCACCTTGCAATGCGGAGAAATTACTGTTTGTGCATTTACAATATTCATTGATTTTTGCCACTGAAAAACATCCAGAAATGATTGAAGCTACTGACTGAATGAAAGGAGCTGGCATCTCACTCTCTTTGAATCTTCTTTACCATGCTAAGAGGAGCAGGAAAAAGCAAAAAATTTCAGAATTGCACCTTGCAATGCGGAGAAATTACAGTTTGTGCATTTACAATATTCATTGATTTTTGCCATTGAAAAACATCCAGAAATGATTGAAGCTACTGACTGAATGAAAGGAGCTGGCATCTCACTCTCTTTGAATCTTCTTTATCATGCTAAGAGGAGCAGGAAAAAGCAAAAAATTTCAGAATTGCACCTTGCAATGCGGAGAAATTACTGTTTGTGCATTTACAATATTCATTGATTTTTGCCATTGAAAAACATCATGTTATTCATATACCAGAAATGTTTGAAGCTACTGACTGAATGAAAGGAGCTGGCATCTCACCCTCTTTGAATCTTCTTTATCATGCTAAGAGGAGCAGGAAAAAGCAAAAAATTTCAGAATTGCACCTTGCAATGTGGAGAAATTACTGTTTGTGCATTTACAATATTCATTGATTTTTACCATTGAAAAACGTCCAGAAATGATTGAAGCTACTGACTGAATGAAAGTAGCTGGCATCTCACTCTCTTTGAATCTTCTTTATCATGCTAAGAGGAGCAGGAAAAAGCAAAAAATTTCAGACTTGCACCTTGCAATGCGGAGAAATTACTGTTTGTGCATTTACAATATTCATTTATTTTTGCCATTGAAAAACATCATGTTATTCATATACCAGAAATGTTTGAAGCTACTGACTGAATGAAAGGAGCTGGCATCTCACTCTCTTTGAATCTTCTTTATCATGCTAAGAGGAGCAGGAAAAAGCAAAAAATTTCAGAATTGCACCTTGCAATGCGGAGAAATTACTGTTTGTGCATTTACAATATTCATTGATTTTTGCCATTGAAAAACATCCAGAAATGATTGAAGCTACTGACTGAATGAAAGGAGCTGGCATCTCACTCTCTTTGAATCTTCTTTATCATGCTAAGAGGAGCAGGAAAAAGCAAAAAATTTCAGAATTGCACCTTGCAATGCGGAGAAATTACTGTTTGTGCATTTACAATATTCATTGATTTTTGCCATTGAAAAACATCATGTTATTCATATACCAGAAATGTTTGAAGCTACTGACTGAATGAAAGGAGCTGACATCTCACTCTCTTTGAATCTTCTTTATCATGCTAAGAGGAGCAGGAAAAAGCAAAAAATTTCAGAATTGCACCTTGCAATGCGGAGAAATTACTGTTTGTGCATTTACAATATTCATTGATTTTTGCCATTGAAAAACATCCAGAAATGATTGAAGCTACTGACTGAATGAAAGGAGCTGGCATCTCACTCTCTTTGAATCTTCTTTATCATGCTAAGAGGAGCAGGAAAAAGCAAAAAATTTCAGAATTGCACCTTGCAATGCGGAGAAATTACTGTTTGTGCATTTACAATATTCATTGATTTTTGCCATTGAAAAACATCATGTTATTCATATACCAGAAATGTTTGAAGCTACTGACTGAATGAAAGGAGCTGGCATCTCACTCTCTTTGAATCTTCTTTATCATGCTAAGAGGAGCAGGAAAAAGCAAAAAATTTCAGAATTGCACCTTGCAATGCGGAGAAATTACTGTTTGTGCATTTACAATATTCATTGATTTTTGCCATTGAAAAACGTCCAGAAATGATTGAAGGTACTGACTGAATGAAAGGAGCTGGCATCTCACTCTCTTTGAATCTTCTTTATCATGCTAAGAGGAGCAGGAAAAAGCAAAAAATTTCAGAATTGCACCTTGCAATGCGGAGAAATTACTGTTTGTGCATTTACAATATTCATTGGTTTTTGCCATTGAAAAACGTCCAGAAATGATTGAAGCTACTGACTGAATGAAAGGAGCTGGCATCTCACTCTCTTTGAATCTTCTTTATCATGCTAAGAGGAGCAGGAAAAAGCAAAAAATTTCAGAATTGCACCTTGCAATGCGGAGAAATTACTGTTTGTGCATTTACAATATTCATTGATTTTTACCATTGAAAAACGTCCAGAAATGATTGAAGCTACTGACTGAATGAAAGTAGCTGGCATCTCACTCTCTTTGAATCTTCTTTATCATGCTAAGAGGAGCAGGAAAAAGCAAAAAATTTCAGACTTGCACCTTGCAATGCGGAGAAATTACTGTTTGTGCATTTACAATATTCATTGATTTTTGCCATTGAAAAACATCATGTTATTCATATACCAGAAATGTTTGAAGCTACTGACTGAATGAAAGGAGCTGGCATCTCACTCTCTTTGAATCTTCTTTATCATGCTAAGAGGAGCAGGAAAAAGCAAAAAATTTCAGAATTGCACCTTGCAATGCGGAGAAATTACTGTTTGTGCATTTACAATATTCATTGATTTTTGCCATTGAAAAACATCATGTTATTCATATACCAGAAATGTTTGAAGCTACTGACTGAATGAAAGGAGCTGGCATCTCACTCTCTTTGAATCTTCTTTATCATGCTAAGAGGAGCAGGAAAAAGCAAAAAATTTCAGAATTGCACCTTGCAATGTGGAGAAATTACTGTTTGTGCATTTACAATATTCATTGATTTTTACCATTGAAAAACGTCCAGAAATGATTGAAGCTACTGACTGAATGAAAGTAGATGGCATCTCACTCTCTTTGAATCTTCTTTATCATGCTAAGAGGAGCAGGAAAAAGCAAAAAATTTCAGACTTGCACCTTGCAATGCGGAGAAATTACTGTTTGTGCATTTACAATATTCATTGATTTTTGCCATTGAAAAACATCATGTTATTCATATACCAGAAATGTTTGAAGCTACTGACTGAATGAAAGGAGCTGGCATCTCACTCTCTTTGAATCTTCTTTATCATGCTAAGAGGAGCAGGAAAAAGCAAAAAATTTCAGAATTGCACCTTGCAATGCGGAGAAATTACTGTTTGTGCATTTACAATATTCATTGATTTTTGCCATTGAAAAACATCATGTTATTCATATACCAGAAATGATTGAAGCTACTGACTGAATGAAAGGAGCTGGCATCTCACTCTCTTTGAATCTTCTTTATCATGCTAAGAGGAGCAGGAAAAAGTAAAAAATTTCAGAATTGCACCTTGCAATGCGGAGAAATTACTGTTTGTGCATTTATAATATTCAATGATTTTTGCCATTGAAAAACGTCCAGAAATGATTGAAGCTACTGACTGAACGAAAGGAGCTGGCATCTCACTCTCTTTGAATCTTCTTTATCATGCTAAGAGGAGCAGGAAAAAGCAAAAAATTTCAGAATTGCACCTTGCAATGCGGAGAAATTACTGTTTGTGCATTTACAATATTCATTGATTTTTGCCATTGAAAAACATCATGTTATTCATATACCAGAAATGTTTGAAGCTACTGACTGAATGAAAGGAGCTGACATCTCACTCTCTTTGAATCTTCTTTATCATGCTAAGAGGAGCAGGAAAAAGCAAAAAATTTCAGAATTGCACCTTGCAATGCGGAGAAATTACTGTTTGTGCATTTACAATATTCATTGATTTTTGCCATTGAAAAACGTCCAGAAATGATTGAAGCTACTGACTGAATGAAAGGAGCTGGCATCTCACTCTCTTTGAATCTTCTTTATCATGCTAAGAGGAGCAGGAAAAAGCAAAAAATTTCAGAATTGCACCTTGCAATGCGGAGAAATTACTGTTTGTGCATTTACAATATTCATTGATTTTTGCCATTGAAAAACATCCAGAAATGATTGAAGCTACTGACTGAATGAAAGGAGCTGGCATCTCACTCTCTTTGAATCTTCTTTATCATGCTAAGAGGAGCAGGAAAAAGCAAAAAATTTCAGAATTGCACCTTGCAATGCGGAGAAATTACTGTTTGTGCATTTACAATATTCATTGATTTTTGCCATTGAAAAACATCATGTTATTCATATACCAGAAATGTTTGAAGCTACTGACTGAATGAAAGGAGCTGACATCTCACTCTCTTTGAATCTTCTTTATCATGCTAAGAGGAGCAGGAAAAAGCAAAAAATTTCAGAATTGCACCTTGCAATGCGGAGAAATTACTGTTTGTGCATTTACAATATTCATTGATTTTTGCCATTGAAAAACGTCCAGAAATGATTGAAGCTACTGACTGAATGAAAGGAGCTGGCATCTCACTCTCTTTGAATCTTCTTTATCATGCTAAGAGGAGCAGGAAAAAGCAAAAAATTTCAGAATTGCACCTTGCAATGCGGAGAAATTACTGTTTGTGCATTTACAATATTCATTGATTTTTGCCATTGAAAAACATGTTATTCATATACCAGAAATGTTTGAAGCTACTGACTGAATGAAAGGAGCTGGCACCTCACTCTCTTTGAATCTTCTTTATCATGCTAAGAGGAGCGGGAAAAAGCAAAAAATTTCAGAATTGCACCTTGCAATGCGGAGAAATTAGTTTGTGCATTTACAATATTCATTGATTTTTGCCATTGAAAAACGTCCAGAAATGATTGAAGGTACTGACTGAATGAAAGGAGCTGGCATCTCACTCTCTTTGAATCTTCTTTATCATGCTAAGAGGAGCAGGAAAAAGCAAAAAATTTCAGAATTGCACCTTGCAATGCGGAGAAATTACTGTTTGTGCATTTACAATATTCATTGGTTTTTGCCATTGAAAAACGTCCAGAAATGATTGAAGCTACTGACTGAACGAAAGGAGCTGGCATCTCACTCTCTTTGAATCTTCTTTATCATGCTAAGAGGAGCAGGAAAAAGCAAAAAATTTCAGAATTGCACCTTGCAATGCGGAGAAATTACTGTTTGTGCATTTACAATATTCATTGATTTTTGCCATTGAAAAACATCATGTTATTCATATACCAGAAATGTTTGAAGCTACTGACTGAATGAAAGGAGCTGACATCTCACTCTCTTTGAATCTTCTTTATCATGCTAAGAGGAGCAGGAAAAAGCAAAAAATTTCAGAATTGCACCTTGCAATGCGGAGAAATTACTGTTTGTGCATTTACAATATTCATTGATTTTTGCCATTGAAAAACGTCCAGAAATGATTGAAGCTACTGACTGAATGAAAGGAGCTGGCATCTCACTCTCTTTGAATCTTCTTTATCATGCTAAGAGGAGCAGGAAAAAGCAAAAAATTTCAGAATTGCACCTTGCAATGCGGAGAAATTACTGTTTGTGCATTTACAATATTCATTGATTTTTGCCATTGAAAAACATGTTATTCATATACCAGAAATGTTTGAAGCTACTGACTGAATGAAAGGAGCTGGCACCTCACTCTCTTTGAATCTTCTTTATCATGCTAAGAGGAGCGGGAAAAAGCAAAAAATTTCAGAATTGCACCTTGCAATGCGGAGAAATTACTGTTTGTGCATTTACAATATTCATTGATTTTTGCCATTGAAAAACGTCCAGAAATGATTGAAGGTACTGACTGAATGAAAGGAGCTGGCATCTCACTCTCTTTGAATCTTCTTTATCATGCTAAGAGGAGCAGGAAAAAGCAAAAAATTTCAGAATTGCACCTTGCAATGCGGAGAAATTACTGTTTGTGCATTTACAATATTCATTGGTTTTTGCCATTGAAAAACGTCCAGAAATGATTGAAGCTACTGACTGAATGAAAGGAGCTGGCATCTCACTCTCTTTGAATCTTCTTTATCATGCTAAGAGGAGCAGGAAAAAGCAAAAAATTTCAGAATTGCACGTTGCAATGCGGAGAAATTACAGTTTGTGCATTTACAATATTCATTGATTTTTGCCATTGAAAAACATCCAGAAATGATTGAAGCTACTGACTGAATGAAAGGAGCTGGCATCTCACTCTCTTTGAATCTTCTTTATCATGCTAAGAGGAGCAGGAAAAAGCAAAAAATTTCAGAATTGCACCTTGCAATGCGGAGAAATTACTGTTTGTGCATTTACAATATTCATTGATTTTTGCCATTGAAAAACATCATGTTATTCATATACCAGAAATGTTTGAAGCTACTGACTGAATGAAAGGAGCTGGCATCTCACTCTCTTTGAATCTTCTTTATCATGCTAAGAGGAGCAGGAAAAAGCAAAAAATTTCAGAATTGCACCTTGCAATGTGGAGAAATTACTGTTTGTGCATTTACAATATTCATTGATTTTTACCATTGAAAAACGTCCAGAAATGATTGAAGCTACTGACTGAATGAAAGTAGCTGGCATCTCACTCTCTTTGAATCTTCTTTATCATGCTAAGAGGAGCAGGAAAAAGCAAAAAATTTCAGACTTGCACCTTGCAATGCGGAGAAATTACTGTTTGTGCATTTACAATATTCATTGATTTTTGCCATTGAAAAACATCATGTTATTCATATACCAGAAATGTTTGAAGCTACTGACTGAATGAAAGGAGCTGGCATCTCACTCTCTTTGAATCTTCTTTATCATGCTAAGAGGAGCAGGAAAAAGCAAAAAATTTCAGAATTGCACCTTGCAATGCGGAGAAATTACTGTTTGTGCATTTACAATATTCATTGATTTTTGCCATTGAAAAACATCATGTTATTCATATACCAGAAATGTTTGAAGCTACTGACTGAATGAAAGGAGCTGGCATCTCACTCTCTTTGAATCTTCTTTATCATGCTAAGAGGAGCAGGAAAAAGCAAAAAATTTCAGAATTGCACCTTGCAATGTGGAGAAATTACTGTTTGTGCATTTACAATATTCATTGATTTTTACCATTGAAAAACGTCCAGAAATGATTGAAGCTACTGACTGAATGAAAGTAGCTGGCATCTCACTCTCTTTGAATCTTCTTTATCATGCTAAGAGGAGCAGGAAAAAGCAAAAAAATTTCAGACTTGCACCTTGCAATGCGGAGAAATTACTGTTTGTGCATTTACAATATTCATTGATTTTTGCCATTGAAAAACATCATGTTATTCATATACCAGAAATGTTTGAAGCTACTGACTGAATGAAAGGAGCTGGCATCTCACTCTCTTTGAATCTTCTTTATCATGCTAAGAGGAGCAGGAAAAAGCAAAAAATTTCAGAATTGCACCTTGCAATGCGGAGAAATTACTGTTTGTGCATTTACAATATTCATTGATTTTTGCCATTGAAAAACATCATGTTATTCATATACCAGAAATGTTTGAAGCTACTGACTGAATGAAAGGAGCTGACATCTCACTCTCTTTGAATCTTCTTTATCATGCTAAGAGGAGCAGGAAAAAGCAAAAAATTTCAGAATTGCACCTTGCAATGCGGAGAAATTACTGTTTGTGCATTTACAATATTCATTGATTTTTGCCATTGAAAAACATCCAGAAATGATTGAAGCTACTGACTGAATGAAAGGAGCTGGCATCTCACTCTCTTTGAATCTTCTTTATCATGCTAAGAGGAGCAGGAAAAAGCAAAAAATTTCAGAATTGCACCTTGCAATGCGGAGAAATTACTGTTTGTGCATTTACAATATTCATTGATTTTTGCCATTGAAAAACATCATGTTATTCATATACCAGAAATGTTTGAAGCTACTGACTGAATGAAAGGAGCTGGCATCTCACTCTCTTTGAATCTTCTTTATCATGCTAAGAGGAGCAGGAAAAAGCAAAAAATTTCAGAATTGCACCTTGCAATGCGGAGAAATTACTGTTTGTGCATTTACAATATTCATTGATTTTTGCCATTGAAAAACGTCCAGAAATGATTGAAGGTACTGACTGAATGAAAGGAGCTGGCATCTCACTCTCTTTGAATCTTCTTTATCATGCTAAGAGGAGCAGGAAAAAGCAAAAAATTTCAGAATTGCACCTTGCAATGCGGAGAAATTACTGTTTGTGCATTTACAATATTCATTGGTTTTTGCCATTGAAAAACGTCCAGAAATGATTGAAGCTACTGACTGAACGAAAGGAGCTGGCATCTCACTCTCTTTGAATCTTCTTTATCATGCTAAGAGGAGCAGGAAAAAGCAAAAAATTTCAGAATTGCACCTTGCAATGCGGAGAAATTACTGTTTGTGCATTTACAATATTCATTGATTTTTGCCATTGAAAAACATCATGTTATTCATATACCAGAAATGTTTGAAGCTACTGACTGAATGAAAGGAGCTGACATCTCACTCTCTTTGAATCTTCTTTATCATGCTAAGAGGAGCAGGAAAAAGCAAAAAATTTCAGAATTGCACCTTGCAATGCGGAGAAATTACTGTTTGTGCATTTACAATATTCATTGATTTTTGCCATTGAAAAACGTCCAGAAATGATTGAAGCTACTGACTGAATGAAAGGAGCTGGCATCTCACTCTCTTTGAATCTTCTTTATCATGCTAAGAGGAGCAGGAAAAAGCAAAAAATTTCAGAATTGCACCTTGCAATGCGGAGAAATTACTGTTTGTGTATTTACAATATTCATTGATTTTTGCCATTGAAAAACATGTTATTCATATACCAGAAATGTTTGAAGCTACTGACTGAATGAAAGGAGCTGGCACCTCACTCTCTTTGAATCTTCTTTATCATGCTAAGAGGAGCGGGAAAAAGCAAAAAATTTCAGAATTGCACCTTGCAATGCGGAGAAATTACTGTTTGTGCATTTACAATATTCATTGATTTTTGCCATTGAAAAACGTCCAGAAATGATTGAAGGTACTGACTGAATGAAAGGAGCTGGCATCTCACTCTCTTTGAATCTTCTTTATCATGCTAAGAGGAGCAGGAAAAAGCAAAAAATTTCAGAATTGCACCTTGCAATGCGGAGAAATTACTGTTTGTGCATTTACAATATTCATTGGTTTTTGCCATTGAAAAACGTCCAGAAATGATTGAAGCTACTGACTGAATGAAAGGAGCTGGCATCTCACTCTCTTTGAATCTTCTTTATCATGCTAAGAGGAGCAGGAAAAAGCAAAAAATTTCAGAATTGCACCTTGCAATGCGGAGAAATTACAGTTTGTGCATTTACAATATTCATTGATTTTTGCCATTGAAAAACATCCAGAAATGATTGAAGCTACTGACTGAATGAAAGGAGCTGGCATCTCACTCTCTTTGAATCTTCTTTATCATGCTAAGAGGAGCAGGAAAAAGCAAAAAATTTCAGAATTGCACCTTGCAATGCGGAGAAATTACTGTTTGTGCATTTACAATATTCATTGATTTTTGCCATTGAAAAACATCATGTTATTCATATACCAGAAATGTTTGAAGCTACTGACTGAATGAAAGGAGCTGGCATCTCACTCTCTTTGAATCTTCTTTATCATGCTAAGAGGAGCAGGAAAAAGCAAAAAATTTCAGAATTGCACCTTGCAATGTGGAGAAATTACTGTTTGTGCATTTACAATATTCATTGATTTTTACCATTGAAAAACGTCCAGAAATGATTGAAGCTACTGACTGAATGAAAGTAGCTGGCATCTCACTCTCTTTGAATCTTCTTTATCATGCTAAGAGGAGCAGGAAAAAGCAAAAAATTTCAGACTTGCACCTTGCAATGCGGAGAAATTACTGTTTGTGCATTTACAATATTCATTGATTTTTGCCATTGAAAAACATCATGTTATTCATATACCAGAAATGTTTGAAGCTACTGACTGAATGAAAGGAGCTGGCATCTCACTCTCTTTGAATCTTCTTTATCATGCTAAGAGGAGCAGGAAAAAGCAAAAAATTTCAGAATTGCACCTTGCAATGCGGAGAAATTACTGTTTGTGCATTTACAATATTCATTGATTTTTGCCATTGAAAAACATCATGTTATTCATATACCAGAAATGTTTGAAGCTACTGACTGAATGAAAGGAGCTGGCATCTCACTCTCTTTGAATCTTCTTTATCATGCTAAGAGGAGCAGGAAAAAGCAAAAAATTTCAGAATTGCACCTTGCAATGTGGAGAAATTACTGTTTGTGCATTTACAATATTCATTGATTTTTACCATTGAAAAACGTCCAGAAATGATTGAAGCTACTGACTGAATGAAAGTAGCTGGCATCTCACTCTCTTTGAATCTTCTTTATCATGCTAAGAGGAGCAGGAAAAAGCAAAAAAATTTCAGACTTGCACCTTGCAATGCGGAGAAATTACTGTTTGTGCATTTACAATATTCATTGATTTTTGCCATTGAAAAACATCATGTTATTCATATACCAGAAATGTTTGAAGCTACTGACTGAATGAAAGGAGCTGGCATCTCACTCTCTTTGAATCTTCTTTATCATGCTAAGAGGAGCAGGAAAAAGCAAAAAATTTCAGAATTGCACCTTGCAATGCGGAGAAATTACTGTTTGTGCATTTACAATATTCATTGATTTTTGCCATTGAAAAACATCATGTTATTCATATACCAGAAATGTTTGAAGCCACTGACTGAATGAAAGGAGCTGACATCTCACTCTCTTTGAATCTTCTTTATCATGCTAAGAGGAGCAGGAAAAAGCAAAAAATTTCAGAATTGCACCTTGCAATGCGGAGAAATTACTGTTTGTGCATTTACAATATTCATTGATTTTTGCCATTGAAAAACATCCAGAAATGATTGAAGCTACTGACTGAATGAAAGGAGCTGGCATCTCACTCTCTTTGAATCTTCTTTATCATGCTAAGAGGAGCAGGAAAAAGCAAAAAATTTCAGAATTGCACCTTGCAATGCGGAGAAATTACTGTTTGTGCATTTACAATATTCATTGATTTTTGCCATTGAAAAACATCATGTTATTCATATACCAGAAATGTTTGAAGCTACTGACTGAATGAAAGGAGCTGGCATCTCACTCTCTTTGAATCTTCTTTATCATGCTAAGAGGAGCAGGAAAAAGCAAAAAATTTCAGAATTGCACCTTGCAATGCGGAGAAATTACTGTTTGTGCATTTACAATATTCATTGATTTTTGCCATTGAAAAACATCATGTTATTCATATACCAGAAATGTTTGAAGCTACTGACTGAATGAAAGGAGCTGGCATCTCACTCTCTTTGAATCTTCTTTATCATGCTAAGAGGAGCAGGAAAAAGCAAAAAATTTCAGAATTGCACCTTGCAATGTGGAGAAATTACTGTTTGTGCATTTACAATATTCATTGATTTTTACCATTGAAAAACGTCCAGAAATGATTGAAGCTACTGACTGAATGAAAGTAACTGGCATCTCACTCTCTTTGAATCTTCTTTATCATGCTAAGAGGAGCAGGAAAAAGCAAAAAATTTCAGACTTGCACCTTGCAATGCGGAGAAATTACTGTTTGTGCATTTACAATATTCATTGATTTTTGCCATTGAAAAACATCATGTTATTCATATACCAGAAATGTTTGAAGCTACTGACTGAATGAAAGGAGCTGGCATCTCACTCTCTTTGAATCTTCTTTATCATGCTAAGAGGAGCAGGAAAAAGCAAAAAATTTCAGAATTGCACCTTGCAATGCGGAGAAATTACTGTTTGTGCATTTACAATATTCATTGATTTTTGCCATTGAAAAACGTCCAGAAATGATTGAAGCTACTGACTGAATGAAAGGAGCTGGCATCTCACTCTCTTGGAATCTTCTTTATCATGCTAAGAGGAGCAGGAAAAAGCAAAAAATTTCAGAATTGCACCTTGCAATGCGGAGAAATTACTGTTTGTGCATTTACAATATTCATTGATTTTTGCCATTGAAAAACATCCAGAAATGATTGAAGCTACTGACTGAATGAAAGGAGCTGGCATCTCACTCTCTTTGAATCTTCTTTATCATGCTAAGAGGAGCAGGAAAAATCAAAAAATTTCAGAATTGCACCTTGCAATGCGGAGAAATTACTGTTTGTGCATTTACAATATTCATTGATTTTTGCCATTGAAAAACATGTTATTCATATACCAGAAATGTTTGAAGCTACTGACTGAATGAAAGGAGCTGGCACCTCACTCTCTTTGAATCTTCTTTATCATGCTAAGAGGAGCGGGAAAAAGCAAAAAATTTCAGAATTGCACCTTGCAATGCGGAGAAATTACTGTTTGTGCATTTACAATATTCATTGATTTTTGCCATTGAAAAACGTCCAGAAATGATTGAAGGTACTGACTGAATGAAAGGAGCTGGCATCTCACTCTCTTTGAATCTTCTTTATCATGCTAAGAGGAGCAGGAAAAAGCAAAAAATTTCAGAATTGCACCTTGCAATGCGGAGAAATTACTGTTTGTGCATTTACAATATTCATTGATTTTTGCCACTGAAAAACGTCCAGAAATGATTGAAGCTACTGACTGAATGAAAGGAGCTGGCATCTCACTCTCTTTGAATCTTCTTTATCATGCTAATAGGAGCAGGAAAAAGCAAAAAATTTCAGAATTGCACCTTGCAATGTGGAGAAATTACTGTTTGTGCATTTACAATATTCATTGATTTTTACCATTGAAAAACGTCCAGAAATGATTGAAGCTACTGACTGAATGAAAGTAGCTGGCATCTCACTCTCTTTGAATCTTCTTTATCATGCTAAGAGGAGCAGGAAAAAGCAAAAAATTTCAGACTTGCACCTTGCAATGCGGAGAAATTACTGTTTGTGCATTTACAATATTCATTGATTTTTGCCATTGAAAAACATCGTTATTCATATACCAGAAATGTTTGAAGCTACTGACTGAATGAAAGGAGCTGGCATCTCACTCTCTTTGAATCTTCTTTATCATGCTAAGAGGAGCAGGAAAAAGCAAAAAATTTCAGAATTGCACCTTGCAATGCGGAGAAATTACTGTTTGTGCATTTACAATATTCATTGATTTTTGCCATTGAAAAACATGTTATTCATATACCAGAAATGTTTGAAGCTACTGACTGAATGAAAGGAGCTGGCACCTCACTCTCTTTGAATCTTCTTTATCATGCTAAGAGGAGCGGGAAAAAGCAAAAAATTTCAGAATTGCACCTTGCAATGCGGAGAAATTACTGTTTGTGCATTTACAATATTCATTGATTTTTGCCATTGAAAAACGTCCAGAAATGATTGAAGCTACTGACTGAATGAAAGGAGCTGGCATCTCACTCTCTTTGAATCTTCTTTATCATGCTAAGAGGAGCAGGAAAAAGCAAAAAATTTCAGAATTGCACCTTGCAATGCGGAGAAATTACTGTTTGTGCATTTACAATATTCATTGATTTTTGCCATTGAAAAACGTCCAGAAATGATTGAAGCTACTGACTGAATGAAAGGAGCTGGCATCTCACTCTCTTTGAATCTTCTTTATCATGCTAGGAGGAGCAGGAAAAAGCAAAAAATTTCAGAATTGCACCTTGCAATGCGGAGAAATTACAGTTTGTGCATTTACAATATTCATTGATTTTTGCCATTGAAAAACATCCAGAAATGATTGAAGCTACTGACTGAATGAAAGGAGCTGGCATCTCACTCTCTTTGAATCTTCTTTATCATGCTAAGAGGAGCAGGAAAAAGCAAAAAATTTCAGAATTGCACCTTGCAATGCGGAGAAATTACTGTTTGTGCATTTACAATATTCATTGATTTTTGCCATTGAAAAACATCATGTTATTCATATACCAGAAATGTTTGAAGCTACTGACTGAATGAAAGGAGCTGGCATCTCACTCTCTTTGAATCTTCTTTATCATGCTAAGAGGAGCAGGAAAAAGCAAAAAATTTCAGAATTGCACCTTGCAATGTGGAGAAATTACTGTTTGTGCATTTACAATATTCATTGATTTTTACCATTGAAAGACGTCCAGAAATGATTGAAGCTACTGACTGAATGAAAGTAGCTGGCATCTCACTCTCTTCGAATCTTCTTTATCATGCTAAGAGGAGCAGGAAAAAGCAAAAAATTTCAGACTTGCACCTTGCAATGCGGAGAAATTACTGTTTGTGCATTTACAATATTCATTGATTTTTGCCATTGAAAAACGTCCAGAAATGATTGAAGGTACTGACTGAATGAAAGGAGCTGGCATCTCACTCTCTTTGAATCTTCTTTATCATGCTAAGAGGAGCAGGAAAAAGCAAAAATTTCAGAATTGCACCTTGCAATGCGGAGAAATTACTGTTTGTGCATTTACAATATTCATTGATTTTTGCCACTGAAAAACGTCCAGAAATGATTGAAGCTACTGACTGAATGAAAGGAGCTGGCATCTCACTCTCTTTGAATCTTCTTTATCATGCTAAGAGGAGCAGGAAAAAGCAAAAAATTTCAGAATTGCACCTTGCAATGCGGAGAAATTACAGTTTGTGCATTTACAATATTTATTGATTTTTGCCATTGAAAAACATCCAGAAATGATTGAAGCTACTGACTGAATGAAAGGAGCTGGCATCTCACTCTCTTTGAATCTTCTTTATCATGCTAAGAGGAGCAGGAAAAAGCAAAAAATTTCAGAATTGCACCTTGCAATGCGGAGAAATTACTGTTTGTGCATTTACAATATTCATTGATTTTTGCCATTGAAAAACATCATGTTATTCATATACCAGAAATGTTTGAAGCTACTGACTGAATGAAAGGAGCTGGCATCTCACTCTCTTTGAATCTTCTTTATCATGCTAAGAGGAGCAGGAAAAAGCAAAAAATTTCAGAATTGCACCTTGCAATGTGGAGAAATTACTGTTTGTGCATTTACAATATTCATTGATTTTTACCATTGAAAAACGTCCAGAAATGATTGAAGCTACTGACTGAATGAAAGTAGCTGGCATCTCACTCCCTTTGAATCTTCTTTATCATGCTAAGAGGAGCAGGAAAAAGCAAAAAATCTCAGACTTGCACCTTGCAATGCGGAGAAATTACTGTTTGTGCATTTACAATATTCATTGATTTTTGCCATTGAAAAACATCATGTTATTCATATACCAGAAATGTTTGAAGCTACTGACTGAATGAAAGGAGCTGGCATCTCACTCTCTTTGAATCTTCTTTATCATGCTAAGAGGAGCAGGAAAAAGCAAAAAATTTCAGAATTGCACCTTGCAATGCGGAGAAATTACTGTTTGTGCATTTACAATATTCATTGATTTTTGCCATTGAAAAACATCATGTTATTCATATACCAGAAATGTTTGAAGCTACTGACTGAATGAAAGGAGCTGGCATCTCACTCTCTTTGAATCTTCTTTATCATGCTAAGAGGAGCAGGAAAAAGCAAAAAATTTCAGAATTGCACCTTGCAATGCGGAGAAATTACTGTTTGTGCATTTACAATATTCATTGATTTTTGCCATTGAAAAACGTCCAGAAATGATTGAAGCTACTGACTGAATGAAAGGAGCTGGCATCTCACTCTCTTGGAATCTTCTTTATCATGCTAAGAGGAGCAGGAAAAAGCAAAAAATTTCAGAATTGCACCTTGCAATGCGGAGAAATTACTGTTTGTGCATTTACAATATTCATTGATTTTTGCCATTGAAAAACATCCAGAAATGATTGAAGCTACTGACTGAATGAAAGGAGCTGGCATCTCACTCTCTTTGAATCTTCTTTATCATGCTAAGAGGAGCAGGAAAAATCAAAAAATTTCAGAATTGCACCTTGCAATGCGGAGAAATTACTGTTTGTGCATTTACAATATTCATTGATTTTTGCCATTGAAAAACATGTTATTCATATACCAGAAATGTTTGAAGCTACTGACTGAATGAAAGGAGCTGGCACCTCACTCTCTTTGAATCTTCTTTATCATGCTAAGAGGAGCGGGAAAAAGCAAAAAATTTCAGAATTGCACCTTGCAATGCGGAGAAATTACTGTTTGTGCATTTACAATATTCATTGATTTTTGCCATTGAAAAACGTCCAGAAATGATTGAAGGTACTGACTGAATGAAAGGAGCTGGCATCTCACTCTCTTTGAATCTTCTTTATCATGCTAAGAGGAGCAGGAAAAAGCAAAAAATTTCAGAATTGCACCTTGCAATGCGGAGAAATTACTGTTTGTGCATTTACAATATTCATTGATTTTTGCCACTGAAAAACGTCCAGAAATGATTGAAGCTACTGACTGAATGAAAGGAGCTGGCATCTCACTCTCTTTGAATCTTCTTTATCATGCTAATAGGAGCAGGAAAAAGCAAAAAATTTCAGAATTGCACCTTGCAATGTGGAGAAATTACTGTTTGTGCATTTACAATATTCATTGATTTTTACCATTGAAAAACGTCCAGAAATGATTGAAGCTACTGACTGAATGAAAGTAGCTGGCATCTCACTCTCTTTGAATCTTCTTTATCATGCTAAGAGGAGCAGGAAAAAGCAAAAAATTTCAGACTTGCACCTTGCAATGCGGAGAAATTACTGTTTGTGCATTTACAATATTCATTGATTTTTGCCATTGAAAAACATCGTTATTCATATACCAGAAATGTTTGAAGCTACTGACTGAATGAAAGGAGCTGGCATCTCACTCTCTTTGAATCTTCTTTATCATGCTAAGAGGAGCAGGAAAAAGCAAAAAATTTCAGAATTGCACCTTGCAATGCGGAGAAATTACTGTTTGTGCATTTACAATATTCATTGATTTTTGCCATTGAAAAACATCATGTTATTCATATACCAGAAATGTTTGAAGCTACTGACTGAATGAAAGGAGCTGGCATCTCACTCTCTTTGAATCTTCTTTATCATGCTAAGAGGAGCAGGAAAAAGCAAAAAATTTCAGAATTGCACCTTGCAATGCGGAGAAATTACTCTTTGTGCTTTTACAATATTCATTGATTTTTGCCATTGAAAAACGTCCAGAAATGATTGAAGCTACTGACTGAATGAAAGGAGCTGGAATCTCACTCTCTTTGAATCTTCTTTATCATGCTAAGAGGAGCAGGAAAAATCAAAAAATTTCAGAATTGCACCTTGCAATGCGGAGAAATTACTGTTTGTGCATTTACAATATTCATTGATTTTTGCCATTGAAAAACATGTTATTCATATACCAGAAATGTTTGAAGCTACTGACTGAATGAAAGGAGCTGGCACCTCACTCTCTTTGAATCTTCTTTATCATGCTAAGAGGAGCGGGAAAAAGCAAAAAATTTCAGAATTGCACCTTGCAATGCGGAGAAATTACTGTTTGTGCATTTACAATATTCATTGATTTTTGCCATTGAAAAACGTCCAGAAATGATTGAAGCTACTGACTGAATGAAAGGAGCTGGCATCTCACTCTCTTTGAATCTTCTTTATCATGCTAAGAGGAGCAGGAAAAAGCAAAAAATTTCAGAATTGCACCTTGCAATGCGGAGAAATTACTGTTTGTGCATTTACAATATTCATTGATTTTTGCCATTGAAAAACGTCCAGAAATGATTGAAGCTACTGACTGAATGAAAGGAGCTGGCATCTCACTCTCTTTGAATCTTCTTTATCATGCTAAGAGGAGCAGGAAAAAGCAAAAAATTTCAGAATTGCACCTTGCAATGCGGAGAAATTACAGTTTGTGCATTTACAATATTCATTGATTTTTGCCATTGAAAAACATCCAGAAATGATTGAAGCTACTGACTGAATGAAAGGAGCTGGCATCTCACTCTCTTTGAATCTTCTTTATCATGCTAAGAGGAGCAGGAAAAAGCAAAAAATTTCAGAATTGCACCTTGCAATGCGGAGAAATTACTGTTTGTGCATTTACAATATTCATTGATTTTTGCCATTGAAAAACATCATGTTATTCATATACCAGAAATGTTTGAAGCTACTGACTGAATGAAAGGAGCTGGCATCTCACTCTCTTTGAATCTTCTTTATCATGCTAAGAGGAGCAGGAAAAAGCAAAAAATTTCAGAATTGCACCTTGCAATGTGGAGAAATTACGGTTTGTGCATTTACAATATTCATTGATTTTTACCATTGAAAGACGTCCAGAAATGATTGAAGCTACTGACTGAATGAAAGTAGCTGGCATCTCACTCTCTTCGAATCTTCTTTATCATGCTAAGAGGAGCAGGAAAAAGCAAAAAATTTCAGACTTGCACCTTGCAATGCGGAGAAATTACTGTTTGTGCATTTACAATATTCATTGATTTTTGCCATTGAAAAACGTCCAGAAATGATTGAAGGTACTGACTGAATGAAAGGAGCTGGCATCTCACTCTCTTTGAATGTTCTTTATCATGCTAAGAGGAGCAGGAAAAAGCAAAAAATTTCAGAATTGCACCTTGCAATGCGGAGAAATTACTGTTTGTGCATTTACAATATTCATTGATTTTTGCCACTGAAAAACGTCCAGAAATGATTGAAGCTACTGACTGAATGAAAGGAGCTGGCATCTCACTCTCTTTGAATCTTCTTTATCATGCTAAGAGGAGCAGGAAAAAGCAAAAAATTTCAGAATTGCACCTTGCAATGCGGAGAAATTACAGTTTGTGCATTTACAATATTTATTGATATTTGCCATTGAAAAACATCCAGAAATGATTGAAGCTACTGACTGAATGAAAGGAGCTGG
The DNA here is from genome assembly GCF_046119375.1 of Phyllobates terribilis. Lineage (NCBI taxonomy): Eukaryota > Metazoa > Chordata > Amphibia > Anura > Dendrobatidae > Phyllobates > Phyllobates terribilis. The sequence continues at coordinate 125,171 of NW_027364895.1, forward strand.
CATCTCACTCTCTTTGAATCTTCTTTATCATGCTAAGAGGAGCAGGAAAAAGCAAAAAATTTCAGAATTGCACCTTGCAATGCGGAGAAATTACTGTTTGTGCATTTACAATATTCATTGATTTTTGCCATTGAAAAACATCATGTTATTCATATACCAGAAATGTTTGAAGCTACTGACTGAATGAAAGGAGCTGGCATCTCACTCTCTTTGAATCTTCTTTATCATGCTAAGAGGAGCAGGAAAAAGCAAAAAATTTCAGAATTGCACCTTGCAATGCGGAGAAATTACAGTTTGTGCATTTACAATATTTATTGATTTTTGCCATTGAAAAACATCCAGAAATGATTGAAGCTACTGACTGAATGAAAGGAGCTGGCATCTCACTCTCTTTGAATCTTCTTTATCATGCTAAGAGGAGCAGGAAAAAGCAAAAAATTTCAGAATTGCACCTTGCAATGCGGAGAAATTACTGTTTGTGCATTTACAATATTCATTGATTTTTGCCATTGAAAAACATCATGTTATTCATATACCAGAAATGTTTGAAGCTACTGACTGAATGAAAGGAGCTGGCATCTCACTCTCTTTGAATCTTCTTTATCATGCTAAGAGGAGCAGGAAAAAGCAAAAAATTTCAGAATTGCACCTTGCAATGCGGAGAAATTACTGTTTGTGCATTTACAATATTCATTGATTTTTGCCATTGAAAAACATCATGTTATTCATATACCAGAAATGTTTGAAGCTACTGACTGAATGAAAGGAGCTGGCATCTCACTCTCTTTGAATCTTCTTTATCATGCTAAGAGGAGCAGGAAAAAGCAAAAAATTTCAGAATTGCACCTTGCAATGCGGAGAAATTACTCTTTGTGCTTTTACAATATTCATTGATTTTTGCCATTGAAAAACGTCCAGAAATGATTGAAGCTACTGACTGAATGAAAGGAGCTGGCATCTCACTCTCTTTGAATCTTCTTTATCATGCTAAGAGGAGCAGGAAAAATCAAAAAATTTCAGAATTGCACCTTGCAATGCGGAGAAATTACTGTTTGTGCATTTACAATATTCATTGATTTTTGCCATTGAAAAACATGTTATTCATATACCAGAAATGTTTGAAGCTACTGACTGAATGAAAGGAGCTGGCACCTCACTCTCTTTGAATCTTCTTTATCATGCTAAGAGGAGCGGGAAAAAGCAAAAAATTTCAGAATTGCACCTTGCAATGCGGAGAAATTACTGTTTGTGCATTTACAATATTCATTGATTTTTGCCATTGAAAAACGTCCAGAAATGATTGAAGCTACTGACTGAATGAAAGGAGCTGGCATCTCACTCTCTTTGAATCTTCTTTATCATGCTAAGAGGAGCAGGAAAAAGCAAAAAATTTCAGAATTGCACCTTGCAATGCGGAGAAATTACTGTTTGTGCATTTACAATATTCATTGATTTTTGCCATTGAAAAACGTCCAGAAATGATTGAAGCTACTGACTGAATGAAAGGAGCTGGCATCTCACTCTCTTTGAATCTTCTTTATCATGCTAAGAGGAGCAGGAAAAAGCAAAAAATTTCAGAATTGCACCTTGCAATGCGGAGAAATTACAGTTTGTGCATTTACAATATTCATTGATTTTTGCCATTGAAAAACATCCAGAAATGATTGAAGCTACTGACTGAATGAAAGGAGCTGGCATCTCACTCTCTTTGAATCTTCTTTATCATGCTAAGAGGAGCAGGAAAAAGCAAAAAATTTCAGAATTGCACCTTGCAATGCGGAGAAATTACTGTTTGTGCATTTACAATATTCATTGATTTTTGCCATTGAAAAACATCATGTTATTCATATACCAGAAATGTTTGAAGCTACTGACTGAATGAAAGGAGCTGGCATCTCACTCTCTTTGAATCTTCTTTATCATGCTAAGAGGAGCAGGAAAAAGCAAAAAAATTCAGAATTGCACCTTGCAATGTGGAGAAATTACTGTTTGTGCATTTACAATATTCATTGATTTTTACCATTGAAAGACGTCCAGAAATGATTGAAGCTACTGACTGAATGAAAGTAGCTGGCATCTCACTCTCTTCGAATCTTCTTTATCATGCTAAGAGGAGCAGGAAAAAGCAAAAAATTTCAGACTTGCACCTTGCAATGCGGAGAAATTACTGTTTGTGCATTTACAATATTCATTGATTTTTGCCATTGAAAAACGTCCAGAAATGATTGAAGGTACTGACTGAATGAAAGGAGCTGGCATCTCACTCTCTTTGAATCTTCTTTATCATGCTAAGAGGAGCAGGAAAAAGCAAAAAATTTCAGAATTGCACCTTGCAATACGGAGAAATTACTGTTTGTGCATTTACAATATTCATTGATTTTTGCCACTGAAAAACGTCCAGAAATGATTGAAGCTACTGACTGAATGAAAGGAGCTGGCATCTCACTCTCTTTGAATCTTCTTTATCATGCTAAGAGGAGCAGGAAAAAGCAAAAAATTTCAGAATTGCACCTTGCAATGCGGAGAAATTACAGTTTGTGCATTTACAATATTTATTGATTTTTGCCATTGAAAAACATCCAGAAATGATTGAAGCTACTGACTGAATGAAAGGAGCTGGCATCTCACTCTCTTTGAATCTTCTTTATCATGCTAAGAGGAGCAGGAAAAAGCAAAAAATTTCAGAATTGCACCTTGCAATGCGGAGAAATTACTGTTTGTGCATTTACAATATTCATTGATTTTTGCCATTGAAAAACATCATGTTATTCATATACCAGAAATGTTTGAAGCTACTGACTGAATGAAAGGAGCTGGCATCTCACTCTCTTTGAATCTTCTTTATCATGCTAAGAGGAGCAGGAAAAAGCAAAAAATTTCAGAATTGCACCTTGCAATGTGGAGAAATTACTGTTTGTGCATTTACAATATTCATTGATTTTTACCATTGAAAAACGTCCAGAAATGATTGAAGCTACTGACTGAATGAAAGTAGCTGGCATCTCACTCTCTTTGAATCTTCTTTATCATGCTAAGAGGAGCAGGAAAAAGCAAAAAATCTCAGACTTGCACCTTGCAATGCGGAGAAATTACTGTTTGTGCATTTACAATATTCATTGATTTTTGCCATTGAAAAACATCATGTTATTCATATACCAGAAATGTTTGAAGCTACTGACTGAATGAAAGGAGCTGGCATCTCACTCTCTTTGAATCTTCTTTATCATGCTAAGAGGAGCAGGAAAAAGCAAAAAATTTCAGAATTGCACCTTGCAATGCGGAGAAATTACTGTTTGTGCATTTACAATATTCATTGATTTTTGCCATTGAAAAACATCATGTTATTCATATACCAGAAATGTTTGAAGCTACTGACTGAATGAAAGGAGCTGGCATCTCACTCTCTTTGAATCTTCTTTATCATGCTAAGAGGAGCAGGAAAAAGCAAAAAATTTCAGAATTGCACCTTGCAATGCGGAGAAATTACTGTTTGTGCATTTACAATATTCATTGATTTTTGCCATTGAAAAACATCCAGAAATGATTGAAGCTACTGACTGAATGAAAGGAGCTGGCATCTCACTCTCTTTGAATCTTCTTTATCATGCTAAGAGGAGCAGGAAAAATCAAAAAATTTCAGAATTGCACCTTGCAATGCGGAGAAATTACTGTTTGTGCATTTACAATATTCATTGATTTTTGCCATTGAAAAACATGTTATTCATATACCAGAAATGTTTGAAGCTACTGACTGAATGAAAGGAGCTGGCACCTCACTCTCTTTGAATCTTCTTTATCATGCTAAGAGGAGCGGGAAAAAGCAAAAAATTTCAGAATTGCACCTTGCAATGCGGAGAAATTACTGTTTGTGCATTTACAATATTCATTGATTTTTGCCATTGAAAAACGTCCAGAAATGATTGAAGGTACTGACTAAATGAAAGGAACTGGCATCTCACTCTCTTTGAATCTTCTTTATCATGCTAAGAGGAGCAGGAAAAAGCAAAAAATTTCAGAATTGCACCTTGCAATGCGGAGAAATTACTGTTTGTGCATTTACAATATTCATTGATTTTTGCCATTGAAAAACGTCCAGAAATGATTGAAGCTACTGACTGAATGAAAGGAGCTGGCATCTCACTCTCTTTGAATCTTCTTTATCATGCTAAGAGGAGCAGGAAAAAGCAAAAAATTTCAGAATTGCACTTTGCAATACGGAGAAATTACAGTTTGTGCATTTACAATATTCATTGATTTTTGCCATTGAAAAACATCCAGAAATGATTGAAGCTACTGACTGAATGAAAGGAGCTGGCATCTCACTCTCTTTGAATCTTCTTTATCATACTAAGAGGAGCAGGAAAAAGCAAAAAATTTCAGACTTGCACCTTGCAATGCGGAGAAATTACTGTTTGTGCATTTACAATATTCATTGATTTTTGCCATTGAAAAACATGTTATTCATATACCAGAAATGTTTGAAGCTACTGACTGAATGAAAGGAGCTGGCACCTCACTCTCTTTGAATCTTCTTTATCATGCTAAGAGGAGCGGGAAAAAGCAAAAAATTTCAGAATTGCACCTTGCAATGCGGAGAAATTACTGTTTGTGCATTTACAATATTCATTGATTTTTGCCATTGAAAAACGTCCAGAAATGATTGAAGCTACTGACTGAATGAAAGGAGCTGGCATCTCACTCTCTTTGAATCTTCTTTATCATGCTAAGAGGAGCAGGAAAAAGCAAAAAATTTCAGAATTGCACCTTGCAATGCGGAGAAATTACTGTTTGTGCATTTACAATATTCATTGATTTTTGCCATTGAAAAACGTCCAGAAATGATTGAAGCTACTGACTGAATGAAAGGAGCTGGCATCTCACTCTCTTTGAATCTTCTTTATCATGCTAAGAGGAGCAGGAAAAAGCAAAAAATTTCAGAATTGCACCTTGCAATGCGGAGAAATTACAGTTTGTGCATTTACAATATTCATTGATTTTTGCCATTGAAAAACATCCAGAAATGATTGAAGCTACTGACTGAATGAAAGGAGCTGGCATCTCACTCTCTTTGAATCTTCTTTATCATGCTAAGAGGAGCAGGAAAAAGCAAAAAATTTCAGAATTGCACCTTGCAATGCGGAGAAATTACTGTTTGTGCATTTACAATATTCATTGATTTTTGCCATTGAAAAACATCATGTTATTCATATACCAGAAATGTTTGAAGCTACTGACTCAATGAAAGGAGCTGGCATCTCACTCTCTTTGAATCTTCTTTATCATGCTAAGAGGAGCAGGAAAAAGCAAAAAATTTCAGAATTGCACCTTGCAATGTGGAGAAATTACTGTTTGTGCATTTACAATATTCATTGATTTTTACCATTGAAAAACGTCCAGAAATGATTGAAGCTACTGACTGAATGAAAGTAGCTGGCATCTCACTCTCTTCGAATCTTCTTTATCATGCTAAGAGGAGCAGGAAAAAGCAAAAAATTTCAGACTTGCACCTTGCAATGCGGAGAAATTACTGTTTGTGCATTTACAATATTCATTGATTTTTGCCATTGAAAAACGTCCAGAAATGATTGAAGGTACTGACTGAATGAAAGGAGCTGGCATCTCACTCTCTTTGAATCTTCTTTATCATGCTAAGAGGAGCAGGAAAAAGCAAAAAATTTCAGAATTGCACCTTGCAATGCGGAGAAATTACTGTTTGTGCATTTACAATATTCATTGATTTTTGCCACTGAAAAACGTCCAGAAATGATTGAAGCTACTGACTGAATGAAAGGAGCTGGCATCTCACTCTCTTTGAATCTTCTTTATCATGCTAAGAGGAGCAGGAAAAAGCAAAAAATTTCAGAATTGCACCTTGCAATGCGGAGAAATTACAGTTTGTGCATTTACAATATTTATTGATTTTTGCCATTGAAAAACATCCAGAAATGATTGAAGCTACTGACTGAATGAAAGGAGCTGGCATCTCACTCTCTTTGAATCTTCTTTATCATGCTAAGAGGAGCAGGAAAAAGCAAAAAATTTCAGAATTGCACCTTGCAATGCGGAGAAATTACTGTTTGTGCATTTACAATATTCATTGATTTTTGCCATTGAAAAACATCATGTTATTCATATACCAGAAATGTTTGAAGCTACTGACTGAATGAAAGGAGCTGGCATCTCACTCTCTTTGAATCTTCTTTATCATGCTAAGAGGAGCAGGAAAAAGCAAAAAATTTCAGAATTGCACCTTGCAATGTGGAGAAATTACTGTTTGTGCATTTACAATATTCATTGATTTTTACCATTGAAAAACGTCCAGAAATGATTGAAGCTACTGACTGAATGAAAGTAGCTGGCATCTCACTCTCTTTGAATCTTCTTTATCATGCTAAGAGGAGCAGGAAAAAGCAAAAAATCTCAGACTTGCACCTTGCAATGCGGAGAAATTACTGTTTGTGCATTTACAATATTCATTGATTTTTGCCATTGAAAAACATCATGTTATTCATATACCAGAAATGTTTGAAGCTACTGACTGAATGAAAGGAGCTGGCATCTCACTCTCTTTGAATCTTCTTTATCATGCTAAGAGGAGCAGGAAAAAGCAAAAAATTTCAGAATTGCACCTTGCAATGCGGAGAAATTACTGTTTGTGCATTTACAATATTCATTGATTTTTGCCATTGAAAAACATCATGTTATTCATATACCAGAAATGTTTGAAGCTACTGACTGAATGAAAGGAGCTGGCATCTCACTCTCTTTGAATCTTCTTTATCATGCTAAGAGGAGCAGGAAAAAGCAAAAAATTTCAGAATTGCACCTTGCAATGCGGAGAAATTACTGTTTGTGCATTTACAATATTCATTGATTTTTGCCATTGAAAAACATCCAGAAATGATTGAAGCTACTGACTGAATGAAAGGAGCTGGCATCTCACTCTCTTTGAATCTTCTTTATCATGCTAAGAGGAGCAGGAAAAATCAAAAAATTTCAGAATTGCACCTTGCAATGCGGAGAAATTACTGTTTGTGCATTTACAATATTCATTGATTTTTGCCATTGAAAAACATGTTATTCATATACCAGAAATGTTTGAAGCTACTGACTGAATGAAAGGAGCTGGCACCTCACTCTCTTTGAATCTTCTTTATCATGCTAAGAGGAGCGGGAAAAAGCAAAAAATTTCAGAATTGCACCTTGCAATGCGGAGAAATTACTGTTTGTGCATTTACAATATTCATTGATTTTTGCCATTGAAAAACGTCCAGAAATGATTGAAGGTACTGACTAAATGAAAGGAGCTGGCATCTCACTCTCTTTGAATCTTCTTTATCATGCTAAGAGGAGCAGGAAAAAGCAAAAAATTTCAGAATTGCACCTTGCAATGCGGAGAAATTACTGTTTGTGCATTTACAATATTCATTGATTTTTGCCATTGAAAAACGTCCAGAAATGATTGAAGCTACTGACTGAATGAAAGGAGCTGGCATCTCACTCTCTTTGAATCTTCTTTATCATGCTAAGAGGAGCAGGAAAAAGCAAAAAATTTCAGAATTGCACTTTGCAATACGGAGAAATTACAGTTTGTGCATTTACAATATTCATTGATTTTTGCCATTGAAAAACATCCAGAAATGATTGAAGCTACTGACTGAATGAAAGGAGCTGGCATCTCACTCTCTTTGAATCTTCTTTATCATACTAAGAGGAGCAGGAAAAAGCAAAAAATTTCAGACTTGCACCTTGCAATGCGGAGAAATTACTGTTTGTGCATTTACAATATTCATTGATTTTTGCCATTGAAAAACATCATGTTATTCATATACCAGAAATGTGTGAAGCTACTGACTGAATGAAAGGAGCTGGCATCTCACTCTCTTTGAATCTTCTTTATCATGCTAAGAGGAGCAGGAAAAAGCAAAAAATTTCAGAATTGCACCTTGCAATGCGGAGAAATTACTGTTTGTGCATTTACAATATTCATTGATTTTTGCCATTGAAAAACGTCCAGAAATGATTGAAGCTACTGACTGAATGAAAGGAGCTGGCATCTCACTCTCTTTGAATCTTGTTTATCATGCTAAGAGGAGCAGGAAAAAGCAAAAAATTTCAGAATTGCACCTTGCAATGCGGAGAAATTACTGTTTGTGCATTTACAATATTCATTGATTTTTGCCATTGAAAAACGTCCAGAAATGATTGAAGCTACTGACTGAATGAAAGGAGCTGGCATCTCACTCTCTTTGAATCTTCTTTATCATGCTAAGAGGAGCAGGAAAAAGCAAAAAATTTCAGAATTGCACCTTGCAATGCGGAGAAATTACTGTTTGTGCATTTACAATATTCATTGATTTTTGCCATTGAAAAACATCATGTTATTCATATACCAGAAATGATTGAAGCTACTGACTGAATGAAAGGAGCTGGCATCTCACTCTCTTTGAATCTTCTTTATCATGCTAAGAGGAGCAGGAAAAAGTAAAAAATTTCAGAATTGCACCTTGCAATGCGGAGAAATTACTGTTTGTGCATTTATAATATTCAATGATTTTTGCCATTGAAAAACGTCCAGAAATGATTGAAGCTACTGACTGAACGAAAGGAGCTGGCATCTCACTCTCTTTGAATCTTCTTTATCATGCTAAGAGGAGCAGGAAAAAGCAAAAAATTTCAGAATTGCACCTTGCAATGCGGAGAAATTACTGTTTGTGCATTTACAATATTCATTGATTTTTGCCATTGAAAAACGTCCAGAAATGATTGAAGCTACTGACTGAATGAAAGGAGCTGGCATCTCACTCTCTTTGAATCTTCTTTATCATGCTAAGAGGAGCAGGAAAAAGCAAAAAATTTCAGAATTGCACCTTGCAATGCGGAGAAATTACTGTTTGTGCATTTACAATATTCATTGATTTTTGCCATTGAAAAACATCATGTTATTCATATACCAGAAATGTTTGAAGCTACTGACTGAATGAAAGGAGCTGACATCTCACTCTCTTTGAATCTTCTTTATCATGCTAAGAGGAGCAGGAAAAAGCAAAAAATTTCAGAATTGCACCTTGCAATGCGGAGAAATTACTGTTTGTGCATTTACAATATTCATTGATTTTTGCCATTGAAAAACGTCCAGAAATGATTGAAGCTACTGACTGAATGAAAGGAGCTGGCATCTCACTCTCTTTGAATCTTCTTTATCATGCTAAGAGGAGCAGGAAAAAGCAAAAAATTTCAGAATTGCACCTTGCAATGCGGAGAAATTACTGTTTGTGCATTTACAATATTCATTGATTTTTGCCATTGAAAAACATCATGTTATTCATATACCAGAAATGTTTGAAGCTACTGACTGAATGAAAGGAGCTGGCATCTCACTCTCTTTGAATCTTCTTTATCATGCTAAGAGGAGCAGGAAAAAGCAAAAAATTTCAGAATTGCACCTTGCAATGTGGAGAAATTACTGTTTGTGCATTTACAATATTCATTGATTTTTGCCATTGAAAAACATCATGTTATTCATATACCAGAAATGTTTGAAGCTACTGACTGAATGAAAGGAGCTGGCATCTCACTCTCTTTGAATCTTCTTTATCATGCTAAGAGGAGCAGGAAAAAGCAAAAAATTTCAGAATTGCACCTTGCAATGTGGAGAAATTACTGTTTGTGCATTTACAATATTCATTGATTTTTACCATTGAAAAACGTCCAGAAATGATTGAAGCTACTGACTGAATGAAAGTAGCTGGCATCTCACTCTCTTTGAATCTTCTTTATCATGCTAAGAGGAGCAGGAAAAAGCAAAAAATTTCAGACTTGCACCTTGCAATGCGGAGAAATTACTGTTTGTGCATTTACAATATTCATTGATTTTTGCCATTGAAAAACATCATGTTATTCATATACCAGAAATGTTTGAAGCTACTGACTGAATGAAAGGAGCTGGCATCTCACTCTCTTTGAATCTTCTTTATCATGCTAAGAGGAGCAGGAAAAAGCAAAAAATTTCAGAATTGCACCTTGCAATGCGGAGAAATTACTGTTTGTGCATTTACAATATTCATTGATTTTTGCCATTGAAAAACATCATGTTATTCATATACCAGAAATGATTGAAGCTACTGACTGAATGAAAGGAGCTGGCATCTCACTCTCTTTGAATCTTCTTTATCATGCTAAGAGGAGCAGGAAAAAGTAAAAAATTTCAGAATTGCACCTTGCAATGCGGAGAAATTACTGTTTGTGCATTTATAATATTCAATGATTTTTGCCATTGAAAAACGTCCAGAAATGATTGAAGCTACTGACTGAACGAAAGGAGCTGGCATCTCACTCTCTTTGAATCTTCTTTATCATGCTAAGAGGAGCAGGAAAAAGCAAAAAATTTCAGAATTGCACCTTGCAATGCGGAGAAATTACTGTTTGTGCATTTACAATATTCATTGATTTTTGCCATTGAAAAACATCCAGAAATGATTGAAGCTACTGACTGAATGAAAGGAGCTGGCATCTCACTCTCTTTGAATCTTCTTTATCATGCTAAGAGGAGCAGGAAAAAGCAAAAAATTTCAGAATTGCACCTTGCAATGCGGAGAAATTACTGTTTGTGCATTTACAATATTCATTGATTTTTGCCATTGAAAAACATCATGTTATTCATATACCAGAAATGTTTGAAGCTACTGACTGAATGAAAGGAGCTGACATCTCACTCTCTTTGAATCTTCTTTATCATGCTAAGAGGAGCAGGAAAAAGCAAAAAATTTCAGAATTGCACCTTGCAATGCGGAGAAATTACTGTTTGTGCATTTACAATATTCATTGATTTTTGCCATTGAAAAACGTCCAGAAATGATTGAAGCTACTGACTGAATGAAACAAGCTGGCATCTCACTCTCTTTGAATCTTCTTTATCATGCTAAGAGGAGCAGGAAAAAGCAAAAAATTTCAGAATTGCACCTTGCAATGCGGAGAAATTACTGTTTGTGCATTTACAATATTCATTGATTTTTGCCATTGAAAAACATCCAGAAATGATTGAAGCTACTGACTGAATGAAAGGAGCTGGCATCTCACTCTCTTTGAATCTTCTTTATCATGCTAAGAGGAGCAGGAAAAAGCAAAAAATTTCAGAATTGCACCTTGCAATGCGGAGAAATTACTGTTTGTGCATTTACAATATTCATTGATTTTTGCCATTGAAAAACATCATGTTATTCATATACCAGAAATGTTTGAAGCTACTGACTGAATGAAAGGAGCTGACATCTCACTCTCTTTGAATCTTCTTTATCATGCTAAGAGGAGCAGGAAAAAGCAAAAAATTTCAGAATTGCACCTTGCAATGCGGAGAAATTACTGTTTGTGCATTTACAATATTCATTGATTTTTGCCATTGAAAAACATCATGTTATTCATATACCAGAAATGTTTGAAGCTACTGACTGAATGAAAGGAGCTGGCATCTCACTCTCTTTGAATCTTCTTTATCATGCTAAGAGGAGCAGGAAAAAGCAAAAAATTTCAGAATTGCACCTTGCAATGTGGAGAAATTACTGTTTGTGCATTTACAATATTCATTGATTTTTACCATTGAAAAACGTCCAGAAATGATTGAAGCTACTGACTGAATGAAAGTAGCTGGCATCTCACTCTCTTTGAATCTTCTTTATCATGCTAAGAGGAGCAGGAAAAAGCAAAAAATCTCAGACTTGCACCTTGCAATGCGGAGAAATTACTGTTTGTGCATTTACAATATTCATTGATTTTTGCCATTGAAAAACATCATGTTATTCATATACCAGAAATGTTTGAAGCTACTGACTGAATGAAAGGAGCTGGCATCTCACTCTCTTTGAATCTTCTTTATCATGCTAAGAGGAGCAGGAAAAAGCAAAAAATTTCAGAATTGCACCTTGCAATGCGGAGAAATTACTGTTTGTGCATTTACAATATTCATTGATTTTTGCCATTGAAAAACATCATGTTATTCATATACCAGAAATGTTTGAAGCTACTGACTGAATGAAAGGAGCTGGCATCTCACTCTCTTTGAATCTTCTTTATCATGCTAAGAGGAGCAGGAAAAAGCAAAAAATTTCAGAATTGCACCTTGCAATGCGGAGAAATTACTGTTTGTGCATTTACAATATTCATTGATTTTTGCCATTGAAAAACATCCAGAAATGATTGAAGCTACTGACTGAATGAAAGGAGCTGGCATCTCACTCTCTTTGAATCTTCTTTATCATGCTAAGAGGAGCAGGAAAAATCAAAAAATTTCAGAATTGCACCTTGCAATGCGGAGAAATTACTGTTTGTGCATTTACAATATTCATTGATTTTTGCCATTGAAAAACATGTTATTCATATACCAGAAAAGTTTGAAGCTACTGACTGAATGAAAGGAGCTGGCACCTCACTCTCTTTGAATCTTCTTTATCATGCTAAGAGGAGCGGGAAAAAGCAAAAAATTTCAGAATTGCACCTTGCAATGCGGAGAAATTACTGTTTGTGCATTTACAATATTCATTGATTTTTGCCATTGAAAAACGTCCAGAAATGATTGAAGGTACTGACTAAATGAAAGGAACTGGCATCTCACTCTCTTTGAATCTTCTTTATCATGCTAAGAGGAGCAGGAAAAAGCAAAAAATTTCAGAATTGCACCTTGCAATGCGGAGAAATTACTGTTTGTGCATTTACAATATTCATTGATTTTTGCCATTGAAAAACGTCCAGAAATGATTGAAGCTACTGACTGAATGAAAGGAGCTGGCATCTCACTCTCTTTGAATCTTCTTTATCATGCTAAGAGGAGCAGGAAAAAGCAAAAAATTTCAGAATTGCACTTTGCAATACGGAGAAATTACAGTTTGTGCATTTACAATATTCATTGATTTTTGCCATTGAAAAACATCCAGAAATGATTGAAGCTACTGACTGAATGAAAGGAGCTGGCATCTCACTCTCTTTGAATCTTCTTTATCATACTAAGAGGAGCAGGAAAAAGCAAAAAATTTCAGACTTGCACCTTGCAATGCGGAGAACTTACTGTTTGTGCATTTACAATATTCATTGATTTTTGCCATTGAAAAACATGTTATTCATATACCAGAAATGTTTGAAGCTACTGACTGAATGAAAGGAGCTGGCACCTCACTCTCTTTGAATCTTCTTTATCATGCTAAGAGGAGCGGGAAAAAGCAAAAAATTTCAGAATTGCACCTTGCAATGCGGAGAAATTACTGTTTGTGCATTTACAATATTCATTGATTTTTGCCATTGAAAAACGTCCAGAAATGATTGAAGGTACTGACTAAATGAAAGGAACTGGCATCTCACTCTCTTTGAATCTTCTTTATCATGCTAAGAGGAGCAGGAAAAAGCAAAAAATTTCAGAATTGCACCTTGCAATGCGGAGAAATTACTGTTTGTGCATTTACAATATTCATTGATTTTTGCCATTGAAAAACGTCCAGAAATGATTGAAGCTACTGACTGAATGAAAGGAGCTGGCATCTCACTCTCTTTGAATCTTCTTTATCATGCTAAGAGGAGCAGGAAAAAGCAAAAAATTTCAGAATTGCACTTTGCAATACGGAGAAATTACAGTTTGTGCATTTACAATATTCATTGATTTTTGCCATTGAAAAACATCCAGAAATGATTGAAGCTACTGACTGAATGAAAGGAGCTGGCATCTCACTCTCTTTGAATCTTCTTTATCATACTAAGAGGAGCAGGAAAAAGCAAAAAATTTCAGACTTGCACCTTGCAATGCGGAGAAATTACTGTTTGTGCATTTACAATATTCATTGATTTTTGCCATTGAAAAACATGTTATTCATATACCAGAAATGTTTGAAGCTACTGACTGAATGAAAGGAGCTGGCACCTCACTCTCTTTGAATCTTCTTTATCATGCTAAGAGGAGCGGGAAAAAGCAAAAAATTTCAGAATTGCACCTTGCAATGCGGAGAAATTACTGTTTGTGCATTTACAATATTCATTGATTTTTGCCATTGAAAAACGTCCAGAAATGATTGAAGCTACTGACTGAATGAAAGGAGCTGGCATCTCACTCTCTTTGAATCTTCTTTATCATGCTAAGAGGAGCAGGAAAAAGCAAAAAATTTCAGAATTGCACCTTGCAATGCGGAGAAATTACTGTTTGTGCATTTACAATATTCATTGATTTTTGCCATTGAAAAACGTCCAGAAATGATTGAAGCTACTGACTGAATGAAAGGAGCTGGCATCTCACTCTCTTTGAATCTTCTTTATCATGCTAAGAGGAGCAGGAAAAAGCAAAAAATTTCAGAATTGCACCTTGCAATGCGGAGAAATTACAGTTTGTGCATTTACAATATTCATTGATTTTTGCCATTGAAAAACATCCAGAAATGATTGAAGCTACTGACTGAATGAAAGGAGCTGGCATCTCACTCTCTTTGAATCTTCTTTATCATGCTAAGAGGAGCAGGAAAAAGCAAAAAATTTCAGAATTGCACCTTGCAATGCGGAGAAATTACTGTTTGTGCATTTACAATATTCATTGATTTTTGCCATTGAAAAACATCATGTTATTCATATACCAGAAATGTTTGAAGCTACTGACTCAATGAAAGGAGCTGGCATCTCACTCTCTTTGAATCTTCTTTATCATGCTAAGAGGAGCAGGAAAAAGCAAAAAATTTCAGAATTGAACCTTGCAATGTGGAGAAATTACTGTTTGTGCATTTACAATATTCATTGATTTTTACCATTGAAAAACGTCCAGAAATGATTGAAGCTACTGAGTGAATGAAAGTAGCTGGCATCTCACTCTCTTCGAATCTTCTTTATCATGCTAAGAGGAGCAGGAAAAAGCAAAAAATTTCAGACTTGCACCTTGCAATGCGGAGAAATTACTGTTTGTGCATTTACAATATTCATTGATTTTTGCCATTGAAAAACGTCCAGAAATGATTGAAGGTACTGACTGAATGAAAGGAGCTGGCATCTCACTCTCTTTGAATCTTCTTTATCATGCTAAGAGGAGCAGGAAAAAGCAAAAAATTTCAGAATTGCACCTTGCAATGCGGAGAAATTACTGTTTGTGCATTTACAATATTCATTGATTTTTGCCACTGAAAAACGTCCAGAAATGATTGAAGCTACTGACTGAATGAAAGGAGCTGGCATCTCACTCTCTTTGAATCTTCTTTATCATGCTAAGAGGAGCAGGAAAAAGCAAAAAATTTCAGAATTGCACCTTGCAATGCGGAGAAATTACAGTTTGTGCATTTACAATATTTATTGATTTTTGCCATTGAAAAACATCCAGAAATGATTGAAGCTACTGACTGAATGAAAGGAGCTGGCATCTCACTCTCTTTGAATCTTCTTTATCATGCTAAGAGGAGCAGGAAAAAGCAAAAAATTTCAGAATTGCACCTTGCAATGCGGAGAAATTACTGTTTGTGCATTTACAATATTCATTGATTTTTGCCATTGAAAAACATCATGTTATTCATATACCAGAAATGTTTGAAGCTACTGACTGAATGAAAGGAGCTGGCATCTCACTCTCTTTGAATCTTCTTTATCATGCTAAGAGGAGCAGGAAAAAGCAAAAAATTTCAGAATTGCACCTTGCAATGTGGAGAAATTACTGTTTGTGCATTTACAATATTCATTGATTTTTACCATTGAAAAACGTCCAGAAATGATTGAAGCTACTGACTGAATGAAAGTAGCTGGCATCTCACTCTCTTTGAATCTTCTTTATCATGCTAAGAGGAGCAGGAAAAAGCAAAAAATCTCAGACTTGCACCTTGCAATGCGGAGAAATTACTGTTTGTGCATTTACAATATTCATTGATTTTTGCCATTGAAAAACATCATGTTATTCATATACCAGAAATGTTTGAAGCTACTGACTGAATGAAAGGAGCTGGCATCTCACTCTCTTTGAATCTTCTTTATCATGCTAAGAGGAGCAGGAAAAAGCAAAAAATTTCAGAATTGCACCTTGCAATGCGGAGAAATTACTGTTTGTGCATTTACAATATTCATTGATTTTTGCCATTGAAAAACATCATGTTATTCATATACCAGAAATGTTTGAAGCTACTGACTGAATGAAAGGAGCTGGCATCTCACTCTCTTTGAATCTTCTTTATCATGCTAAGAGGAGCAGGAAAAAGCAAAAAATTTCAGAATTGCACCTTGCAATGCGGAGAAATTACTGTTTGTGCATTTACAATATTCATTGATTTTTGCCATTGAAAAACATCCAGAAATGATTGAAGCTACTGACTGAATGAAAGGAGCTGGCATCTCACTCTCTTTGAATCTTCTTTATCATGCTAAGAGGAGCAGGAAAAATCAAAAAATTTCAGAATTGCACCTTGCAATGCGGAGAAATTACTGTTTGTGCATTTACAATATTCATTGATTTTTGCCATTGAAAAACATGTTATTCATATACCAGAAATGTTTGAAGCTACTGACTGAATGAAAGGAGCTGGCACCTCACTCTCTTTGAATCTTCTTTATCATGCTAAGAGGAGCGGGAAAAAGCAAAAAATTTCAGAATTGCACCTTGCAATGCGGAGAAATTACTGTTTGTGCATTTACAATATTCATTGATTTTTGCCATTGAAAAACGTCCAGAAATGATTGAAGGTACTGACTAAATGAAAGGAGCTGGCATCTCACTCTCTTTGAATCTTCTTTATCATGCTAAGAGGAGCAGGAAAAAGCAAAAAATTTCAGAATTGCACCTTGCAATGCGGAGAAATTACTGTTTGTGCATTTACAATATTCATTGATTTTTGCCATTGAAAAACGTCCAGAAATGATTGAAGCTACTGACTGAATGAAAGGAGCTGGCATCTCACTCTCTTTGAATCTTGTTTATCATGCTAAGAGGAGCAGGAAAAAGCAAAAAATTTCAGAATTGCACCTTGCAATGCGGAGAAATTACTGTTTGTGCATTTACAATATTCATTGATTTTTGCCATTGAAAAACGTCCAGAAATGATTGAAGCTACTGACTGAATGAAAGGAGCTGGCATCTCACTCTCTTTGAATCTTCTTTATCATGCTAAGAGGAGCAGGAAAAAGCAAAAAATTTCAGAATTGCACCTTGCAATGCGGAGAAATTACTGTTTGTGCATTTACAATATTCATTGATTTTTGCCATTGAAAAACATCATGTTATTCATATACCAGAAATCATTGAAGCTACTGACTGAATGAAAGGAGCTGGCATCTCACTCTCTTTGAATCTTCTTTATCATGCTAAGAGGAGCAGGAAAAAGTAAAAAATTTCAGAATTGCACCTTGCAATGCGGAGAAATTACTGTTTGTGCATTTATAATATTCAATGATTTTTGCCATTGAAAAACGTCCAGAAATGATTGAAGCTACTGACTGAACGAAAGGAGCTGGCATCTCACTCTCTTTGAATCTTCTTTATCATGCTAAGAGGAGCAGGAAAAAGCAAAAAATTTCAGAATTGCACCTTGCAATGCGGAGAAATTACTGTTTGTGCATTTACAATATTCATTGATTTTTGCCATTGAAAAACGTCCAGAAATGATTGAAGCTACTGACTGAATGAAAGGAGCTGGCATCTCACTCTCTTTGAATCTTCTTTATCATGCTAAGAGGAGCAGGAAAAAGCAAAAAATTTCAGAATTGCACCTTGCAATGCGGAGAAATTACTGTTTGTGCATTTACAATATTCATTGATTTTTGCCATTGAAAAACATCATGTTATTCATATACCAGAAATGTTTGAAGCTACTGACTGAATGAAAGGAGCTGACATCTCACTCTCTTTGAATCTTCTTTATCATGCTAAGAGGAGCAGGAAAAAGCAAAAAATTTCAGAATTGCACCTTGCAATGCGGAGAAATTACTGTTTGTGCATTTACAATATTCATTGATTTTTGCCATTGAAAAACGTCCAGAAATGATTGAAGCTACTGACTGAATGAAAGGAGCTGGCATCTCACTCTCTTTGAATCTTCTTTATCATGCTAAGAGGAGCAGGAAAAAGCAAAAAATTTCAGAATTGCACCTTGCAATGCGGAGAAATTACTGTTTGTGCATTTACAATATTCATTGATTTTTGCCATTGAAAAACATCATGTTATTCATATACCAGAAATGTTTGAAGCTACTGACTGAATGAAAGGAGCTGGCATCTCACTCTCTTTGAATCTTCTTTATCATGCTAAGAGGAGCAGGAAAAAGCAAAAAATTTCAGAATTGCACCTTGCAATGTGGAGAAATTACTGTTTGTGCATTTACAATATTCATTGATTTTTGCCATTGAAAAACATCATGTTATTCATATACCAGAAATGTTTGAAGCTACTGACTGAATGAAAGGAGCTGGCATCTCACTCTCTTTGAATCTTCTTTATCATGCTAAGAGGAGCAGGAAAAAGCAAAAAATTTCAGAATTGCACCTTGCAATGTGGAGAAATTACTGTTTGTGCATTTACAATATTCATTGATTTTTACCATTGAAAAACGTCCAGAAATGATTGAAGCTACTGACTGAATGAAAGTAGCTGGCATCTCACTCTCTTTGAATCTTCTTTATCATGCTAAGAGGAGCAGGAAAAAGCAAAAAATTTCAGACTTGCACCTTGCAATGCGGAGAAATTACTGTTTGTGCATTTACAATATTCATTGATTTTTGCCATTGAAAAACATCATGTTATTCATATACCAGAAATGATTGAAGCTACTGACTGAATGAAAGGAGCTGGCATCTCACTCTCTTTGAATCTTCTTTATCATGCTAAGAGGAGCAGGAAAAAGTAAAAAATTTCAGAATTGCACCTTGCAATGCGGAGAAATTACTGTTTGTGCATTTATAATATTCAATGATTTTTGCCATTGAAAAACGTCCAGAAATGATTGAAGCTACTGACTGAACGAAAGGAGCTGGCATCTCACTCTCTTTGAATCTTCTTTATCATGCTAAGAGGAGCAGGAAAAAGCAAAAAATTTCAGAATTGCACCTTGCAATGCGGAGAAATTACTGTTTGTGCATTTACAATATTCATTGATTTTTGCCATTGAAAAACATCCAGAAATGATTGAAGCTACTGACTGAATGAAAGGAGCTGGCATCTCACTCTCTTTGAATCTTCTTTATCATGCTAAGAGGAGCAGGAAAAAGCAAAAAATTTCAGAATTGCACCTTGCAATGCGGAGAAATTACTGTTTGTGCATTTACAATATTCATTGATTTTTGCCATTGAAAAACATCATGTTATTCATATACCAGAAATGTTTGAAGCTACTGACTGAATGAAAGGAGCTGACATCTCACTCTCTTTGAATCTTCTTTATCATGCTAAGAGGAGCAGGAAAAAGCAAAAAATTTCAGAATTGCACCTTGCAATGCGGAGAAATTACTGTTTGTGCATTTACAATATTCATTGATTTTTGCCATTGAAAAACGTCCAGAAATGATTGAAGCTACTGACTGAATGAAAGTAGCTGGCATCTCACTCTCTTTGAATCTTCTTTATCATGCTAAGAGGAGCAGGAAAAAGCAAAAAATTTCAGAATTGCACCTTGCAATGTGGAGAAATTACTGTTTGTGCATTTACAATATTCATTGATTTTTACCATTGAAAAACGTCCAGAAATGATTGAAGCTACTGACTGAATGAAAGTAGCTGGCATCTCACTCTCTTTGAATCTTCTTTATCATGCTAAGAGGAGCAGGAAAAAGCAAAAAATTTCAGAATTGCACCTTGCAATGCGGAGAAATTACTGTTTGTGCATTTACAATATTCATTGATTTTTGCCATTGAAAAACATGTTATTCATATACCAGAAATGTTTGAAGCTACTGACTGAATGAAAGGAGCTGGCACCTCACTCTCTTTGAATCTTCTTTATCATGCTAAGAGGAGCGGGAAAAAGCAAAAAATTTCAGAATTGCACCTTGCAATGCGGAGAAATTAGTTTGTGCATTTACAATATTCATTGATTTTTGCCATTGAAAAACGTCCAGAAATGATTGAAGGTACTGACTGAATGAAAGGAGCTGGCATCTCACTCTCTTTGAATCTTCTTTATCATGCTAAGAGGAGCAGGAAAAAGCAAAAAATTTCAGAATTGCACCTTGCAATGCGGAGAAATTACTGTTTGTGCATTTACAATATTCATTGGTTTTTGCCATTGAAAAACGTCCAAAAATGATTGAAGCTACTGACTGAACGAAAGGAGCTGGCATCTCACTCTCTTTGAATCTTCTTTATCATGCTAAGAGGAGCAGGAAAAAGCAAAAAATTTCAGAATTGCACCTTGCAATGCGGAGAAATTACTGTTTGTGCATTTACAATATTCATTGATTTTTGCCATTGAAAAACATCATGTTATTCATATACCAGAAATGTTTGAAGCTACTGACTGAATGAAAGGAGCTGACATCTCACTCTCTTTGAATCTTCTTTATCATGCTAAGAGGAGCAGGAAAAAGCAAAAAATTTCAGAATTGCACCTTGCAATGCGGAGAAATTACTGTTTGTGCATTTACAATATTCATTGATTTTTGCCATTGAAAAACGTCCAGAAATGATTGAAGCTACTGACTGAATGAAAGGAGCTGGCATCTCACTCTCTTTGAATCTTCTTTATCATGCTAAGAGGAGCAGGAAAAAGCAAAAAATTTCAGAATTGCACCTTGCAATGCGGAGAAATTACTGTTTGTGCATTTACAATATTCATTGATTTTTGCCATTGAAAAACATCATGTTATTCATATACCAGAAATGTTTGAAGCTACTGACTGAATGAAAGGAGCTGGCATCTCACTCTCTTTGAATCTTCTTTATCATGCTAAGAGGAGCAGGAAAAAGCAAAAAATTTCAGAATTGCACCTTGCAATGTGGAGAAATTACTGTTTGTGCATTTACAATATTCATTGATTTTTACCATTGAAAAACGTCCAGAAATGATTGAAGCTACTGACTGAATGAAAGTAGCTGGCATCTCACTCTCTTTGAATCTTCTTTATCATGCTAAGAGGAGCAGGAAAAAGCAAAAAATTTCAGACTTGCACCTTGCAATGCGGAGAAATTACTGTTTGTGCATTTACAATATTCATTGATTTTTGCCATTGAAAAACATCATGTTATTCATATACCAGAAATGTTTGAAGCTACTGACTGAATGAAAGGAGCTGGCATCTCACTCTCTTTGAATCTTCTTTATCATGCTAAGAGGAGCAGGAAAAAGCAAAAAATTTCAGAATTGCACCTTGCAATGCGGAGAAATTACTGTTTGTGCATTTACAATATTCATTGATTTTTGCCATTGAAAAACATCATGTTATTCATATACCAGAAATGTTTGAAGCTACTGACTGAATGAAAGGAGCTGGCATCTCACTCTCTTTGAATCTTCTTTATCATGCTAAGAGGAGCAGGAAAAAGCAAAAAATTTCAGAATTGCACCTTGCAATGCGGAGAAATTACTGTTTGTGCATTTACAATATTCATTGATTTTTGCCATTGAAAAACATCCAGAAATGATTGAAGCTACTGACTGAATGAAAGGAGCTGGCATCTCACTCTCTTTGAATCTTCTTTATCATGCTAAGAGGAGCAGGAAAAATCAAAAAATTTCAGAATTGCACCTTGCAATGCGGAGAAATTACTGTTTGTGCATTTACAATATTCATTGATTTTTGCCATTGAAAAACATGTTATTCATATACCAGAAATGTTTGAAGCTACTGACTGAATGAAAGGAGCTGGCACCTCACTCTCTTTGAATCTTCTTTATCATGCTAAGAGGAGCGGGAAAAAGCAAAAAATTTCAGAATTGCACCTTGCAATGCGGAGAAATTACTGTTTGTGCATTTACAATATTCATTGATTTTTGCCATTGAAAAACGTCCAGAAATGATTGAAGGTACTGACTAAATGAAAGGAGCTGGCATCTCACTCTCTTTGAATCTTCTTTATCATGCTAAGAGGAGCAGGAAAAAGCAAAAAATTTCAGAATTGCACCTTGCAATGCGGAGAAATTACTGTTTGTGCATTTACAATATTCATTGATTTTTGCCATTGAAAAACGTCCAGAAATGATTGAAGCTACTGACTGAATGAAAGGAGCTGGCATCTCACTCTCTTTGAATCTTCTTTATCATGCTAAGAGGAGCAGGAAAAAGCAAAAAATTTCAGAATTGCACTTTGCAATACGGAGAAATTACAGTTTGTGCATTTACAATATTCATTGATTTTTGCCATTGAAAAACATCCAGAAATGATTGAAGCTACTGACTGAATGAAAGGAGCTGGCATCTCACTCTCTTTGAATCTTCTTTATCATACTAAGAGGAGCAGGAAAAAGCAAAAAATTTCAGACTTGCACCTTGCAATGCGGAGAAATTACTGTTTGTGCATTTACAATATTCATTGATTTTTGCCATTGAAAAACATCATGTTATTCATATTCCAGAAATGTGTGAAGCTACTGACTGAATGAAAGGAGCTGGCATCTCACTCTCTTTGAATCTTCTTTATCATGCTAAGAGGAGCAGGAAAAAGCAAAAAATTTCAGAATTGCACCTTGCAATGCGGAGAAATTACTGTTTGTGCATTTACAATATTCATTGATTTTTGCCATTGAAAAACGTCCAGAAATGATTGAAGCTACTGACTGAATGAAAGGAGCTGGCATCTCACTCTCTTTGAATCTTGTTTATCATGCTAAGAGGAGCAGGAAAAAGCAAAAAATTTCAGAATTGCACCTTGCAATGCGGAGAAATTACTGTTTGTGCATTTACAATATTCATTGATTTTTGCCATTGAAAAACGTCCAGAAATGATTGAAGCTACTGACTGAATGAAAGGAGCTGGCATCTCACTCTCTTTGAATCTTCTTTATCATGCTAAGAGGAGCAGGAAAAAGCAAAAAATTTCAGAATTGCACCTTGCAATGCGGAGAAATTACTGTTTGTGCATTTACAATATTCATTGATTTTTGCCATTGAAAAACATCATGTTATTCATATACCAGAAATGATTGAAGCTACTGACTGAATGAAAGGAGCTGGCATCTCACTCTCTTTGAATCTTCTTTATCATGCTAAGAGGAGCAGGAAAAAGTAAAAAATTTCAGAATTGCACCTTGCAATGCGGAGAAATTACTGTTTGTGCATTTATAATATTCAATGATTTTTGCCATTGAAAAACGTCCAGAAATGATTGAAGCTACTGACTGAACGAAAGGAGCTGGCATCTCACTCTCTTTGAATCTTCTTTATCATGCTAAGAGGAGCAGGAAAAAGCAAAAAATTTCAGAATTGCACCTTGCAATGCGGAGAAATTACTGTTTGTGCATTTACAATATTCATTGATTTTTGCCATTGAAAAACGTCCAGAAATGATTGAAGCTACTGACTGAATGAAAGGAGCTGGCATCTCACTCTCTTTGAATCTTCTTTATCATGCTAAGAGGAGCAGGAAAAAGCAAAAAATTTCAGAATTGCACCTTGCAATGCGGAGAAATTACTGTTTGTGCATTTACAATATTCATTGATTTTTGCCATTGAAAAACATCATGTTATTCATATACCAGAAATGTTTGAAGCTACTGACTGAATGAAAGGAGCTGACATCTCACTCTCTTTGAATCTTCTTTATCATGCTAAGAGGAGCAGGAAAAAGCAAAAAATTTCAGAATTGCACCTTGCAATGCGGAGAAATTACTGTTTGTGCATTTACAATATTCATTGATTTTTGCCATTGAAAAACGTCCAGAAATGATTGAAGCTACTGACTGAATGAAAGGAGCTGGCATCTCACTCTCTTTGAATCTTCTTTATCATGCTAAGAGGAGCAGGAAAAAGCAAAAAATTTCAGAATTGCACCTTGCAATGCGGAGAAATTACTGTTTGTGCATTTACAATATTCATTGATTTTTGCCATTGAAAAACATCATGTTATTCATATACCAGAAATGTTTGAAGCTACTGACTGAATGAAAGGAGCTGGCATCTCACTCTCTTTGAATCTTCTTTATCATGCTAAGAGGAGCAGGAAAAAGCAAAAAATTTCAGAATTGCACCTTGCAATGTGGAGAAATTACTGTTTGTGCATTTACAATATTCATTGATTTTTGCCATTGAAAAACATCATGTTATTCATATACCAGAAATGTTTGAAGCTACTGACTGAATGAAAGGAGCTGGCATCTCACTCTCTTTGAATCTTCTTTATCATGCTAAGAGGAGCAGGAAAAAGCAAAAAATTTCAGAATTGCACCTTGCAATGTGGAGAAATTTCTGTTTGTGCATTTACAATATTCATTGATTTTTACCATTGAAAAACGTCCAGAAATGATTGAAGCTACTGACTGAATGAAAGTAGCTGGCATCTCACTCTCTTTGAATCTTCTTTATCATGCTAAGAGGAGCAGGAAAAAGCAAAAAATTTCAGACTTGCACCTTGCAATGCGGAGAAATTACTGTTTGTGCATTTACAATATTCATTGATTTTTGCCATTGAAAAACATCATGTTATTCATATACCAGAAATGTTTGAAGCTACTGACTGAATGAAAGGAGCTGGCATCTCACTCTCTTTGAATCTTCTTTATCATGCTAAGAGGAGCAGGAAAAAGCAAAAAATTTCAGAATTGCACCTTGCAATGCGGAGAAATTACTGTTTGTGCATTTACAATATTCATTGATTTTTGCCATTGAAAAACATCATGTTATTCATATACCAGAAATGATTGAAGCTACTGACTGAATGAAAGGAGCTGGCATCTCACTCTCTTTGAATCTTCTTTATCATGCTAAGAGGAGCAGGAAAAAGTAAAAAATTTCAGAATTGCACCTTGCAATGCGGAGAAATTACTGTTTGTGCATTTATAATATTCAATGATTTTTGCCATTGAAAAACGTCCAGAAATGATTGAAGCTACTGACTGAACGAAAGGAGCTGGCATCTCACTCTCTTTGAATCTTCTTTATCATGCTAAGAGGAGCAGGAAAAAGCAAAAAATTTCAGAATTGCACCTTGCAATGCGGAGAAATTACTGTTTGTGCATTTACAATATTCATTGATTTTTGCCATTGAAAAACATCCAGAAATGATTGAAGCTACTGACTGAATGAAAGGAGCTGGCATCTCACTCTCTTTGAATCTTCTTTATCATGCTAAGAGGAGCAGGAAAAAGCAAAAAATTTCAGAATTGCACCTTGCAATGCGGAGAAATTACTGTTTGTGCATTTACAATATTCATTGATTTTTGCCATTGAAAAACATCATGTTATTCATATACCAGAAATGTTTGAAGCTACTGACTGAATGAAAGGAGCTGACATCTCACTCTCTTTGAATCTTCTTTATCATGCTAAGAGGAGCAGGAAAAAGCAAAAAATTTCAGAATTGCACCTTGCAATGCGGAGAAATTACTGTTTGTGCATTTACAATATTCATTGATTTTTGCCATTGAAAAACGTCCAGAAATGATTGAAGCTACTGACTGAATGAAAGGAGCTGGCATCTCACTCTCTTTGAATCTTCTTTATCATGCTAAGAGGAGCAGGAAAAAGCAAAAAATTTCAGAATTGCACCTTGCAATGCGGAGAAATTACTGTTTGTGCATTTACAATATTCATTGATTTTTGCCATTGAAAAACATCCAGAAATGATTGAAGCTACTGACTGAATGAAAGGAGCTGGCATCTCACTCTCTTTGAATCTTCTTTATCATGCTAAGAGGAGCAGGAAAAAGCAAAAAATTTCAGAATTGCACCTTGCAATGCGGAGAAATTACTGTTTGTGCATTTACAATATTCATTGATTTTTGCCATTGAAAAACATCATGTTATTCATATACCAGAAATGTTTGAAGCTACTGACTGAATGAAAGGAGCTGACATCTCACTCTCTTTGAATCTTCTTTATCATGCTAAGAGGAGCAGGAAAAAGCAAAAAATTTCAGAATTGCACCTTGCAATGCGGAGAAATTACTGTTTGTGCATTTACAATATTCATTGATTTTTGCCATTGAAAAACGTCCAGAAATGATTGAAGCTACTGACTGAATGAAAGGAGCTGGCATCTCACTCTCTTTGAATCTTCTTTATCATGCTAAGAGGAGCAGGAAAAAGCAAAAAATTTCAGAATTGCACCTTGCAATGCGGAGAAATTACTGTTTGTGCATTTACAATATTCATTGATTTTTGCCATTGAAAAACATGTTATTCATATACCAGAAATGTTTGAAGCTACTGACTGAATGAAAGGAGCTGGCACCTCACTCTCTTTGAATCTTCTTTATCATGCTAAGAGGAGCGGGAAAAAGCAAAAAATTTCAGAATTGCACCTTGCAATGCGGAGAAATTAGTTTGTGCATTTACAATATTCATTGATTTTTGCCATTGAAAAACGTCCAGAAATGATTGAAGGTACTGACTGAATGAAAGGAGCTGGCATCTCACTCTCTTTGAATCTTCTTTATCATGCTAAGAGGAGCAGGAAAAAGCAAAAAATTTCAGAATTGCACCTTGCAATGCGGAGAAATTACTGTTTGTGCATTTACAATATTCATTGGTTTTTGCCATTGAAAAACGTCCAGAAATGATTGAAGCTACTGACTGAACGAAAGGAGCTGGCATCTCACTCTCTTTGAATCTTCTTTATCATGCTAAGAGGAGCAGGAAAAAGCAAAAAATTTCAGAATTGCACCTTGCAATGCGGAGAAATTACTGTTTGTGCATTTACAATATTCATTGATTTTTGCCATTGAAAAACATCATGTTATTCATATACCAGAAATGTTTGAAGCTACTGACTGAATGAAAGGAGCTGACATCTCACTCTCTTTGAATCTTCTTTATCATGCTAAGAGGAGCAGGAAAAAGCAAAAAATTTCAGAATTGCACCTTGCAATGCGGAGAAATTACTGTTTGTGCATTTACAATATTCATTGATTTTTGCCATTGAAAAACGTCCAGAAATGATTGAAGCTACTGACTGAATGAAAGGAGCTGGCATCTCACTCTCTTTGAATCTTCTTTATCATGCAAAGAGGAGCAGGAAAAAGCAAAAAATTTCAGAATTGCACCTTGCAATGCGGAGAAATTACTGTTTGTGCATTTACAATATTCATTGATTTTTGCCATTGAAAAACATGTTATTCATATACCAGAAATGTTTGAAGCTACTGACTGAATGAAAGGAGCTGGCACCTCACTCTCTTTGAATCTTCTTTATCATGCTAAGAGGAGCGGGAAAAAGCAAAAAATTTCAGAATTGCACCTTGCAATGCGGAGAAATTACTGTTTGTGCATTTACAATATTCATTGATTTTTGCCATTGAAAAACGTCCAGAAATGATTGAAGGTACTGACTGAATGAAAGGAGCTGGCATCTCACTCTCTTTGAATCTTCTTTATCATGCTAAGAGGAGCAGGAAAAAGCAAAAAATTTCAGAATTGCACCTTGCAATGCGGAGAAATTACTGTTTGTGCATTTACAATATTCATTGGTTTTTGCCATTGAAAAACGTCCAGAAATGATTGAAGCTACTGACTGAATGAAAGGAGCTGGCATCTCACTCTCTTTGAATCTTCTTTATCATGCTAAGAGGAGCAGGAAAAAGCAAAAAATTTCAGAATTGCACCTTGCAATGCGGAGAAATTACAGTTTGTGCATTTACAATATTCATTGATTTTTGCCATTGAAAAACATCCAGAAATGATTGAAGCTACTGACTGAATGAAAGGAGCTGGCATCTCACTCTCTTTGAATCTTCTTTATCATGCTAAGAGGAGCAGGAAAAAGCAAAAAATTTCAGAATTGCACCTTGCAATGCGGAGAAATTACTGTTTGTGCATTTACAATATTCATTGATTTTTGCCATTGAAAAACATCATGTTATTCATATACCAGAAATGTTTGAAGCTACTGACTGAATGAAAGGAGCTGGCATCTCACTCTCTTTGAATCTTCTTTATCATGCTAAGAGGAGCAGGAAAAAGCAAAAAATTTCAGAATTGCACCTTGCAATGTGGAGAAATTACTGTTTGTGCATTTACAATATTCATTGATTTTTACCATTGAAAAACGTCCAGAAATGATTGAAGCTACTGACTGAATGAAAGTAGCTGGCATCTCACTCTCTTTGAATCTTCTTTATCATGCTAAGAGGAGCAGGAAAAAGCAAAAAATTTCAGACTTGCACCTTGCAATGCGGAGAAATTACTGTTTGTGCATTTACAATATTCATTGATTTTTGCCATTGAAAAACATCATGTTATTCATATACCAGAAATGTTTGAAGCTACTGACTGAATGAAAGGAGCTGGCATCTCACTCTCTTTGAATCTTCTTTATCATGCTAAGAGGAGCAGGAAAAAGCAAAAAATTTCAGAATTGCACCTTGCAATGCGGAGAAATTACTGTTTGTGCATTTACAATATTCATTGATTTTTGCCATTGAAAAACATCATGTTATTCATATACCAGAAATGTTTGAAGCTACTGACTGAATGAAAGGAGCTGGCATCTCACTCTCTTTGAATCTTCTTTATCATGCTAAGAGGAGCAGGAAAAAGCAAAAAATTTCAGAATTGCACCTTGCAATGTGGAGAAATTACTGTTTGTGCATTTACAATATTCATTGATTTTTACCATTGAAAAACGTCCAGAAATGATTGAAGCTACTGACTGAATGAAAGTAGCTGGCATCTCACTCTCTTTGAATCTTCTTTATCATGCTAAGAGGAGCAGGAAAAAGCAAAAAAATTTCAGACTTGCACCTTGCAATGCGGAGAAATTACTGTTTGTGCATTTACAATATTCATTGATTTTTGCCATTGAAAAACATCATGTTATTCATATACCAGAAATGTTTGAAGCTACTGACTGAATGAAAGGAGCTGGCATCTCACTCTCTTTGAATCTTCTTTATCATGCTAAGAGGAGCAGGAAAAAGCAAAAAATTTCAGAATTGCACCTTGCAATGCGGAGAAATTACTGTTTGTGCATTTACAATATTCATTGATTTTTGCCATTGAAAAACATCATGTTATTCATATACCAGAAATGTTTGAAGCTACTGACTGAATGAAAGGAGCTGACATCTCACTCTCTTTGAATCTTCTTTATCATGCTAAGAGGAGCAGGAAAAAGCAAAAAATTTCAGAATTGCACCTTGCAATGCGGAGAAATTACTGTTTGTGCATTTACAATATTCATTGATTTTTGCCATTGAAAAACATCCAGAAATGATTGAAGCTACTGACTGAATGAAAGGAGCTGGCATCTCACTCTCTTTGAATCTTCTTTATCATGCTAAGAGGAGCAGGAAAAAGCAAAAAATTTCAGAATTGCACCTTGCAATGCGGAGAAATTACTGTTTGTGCATTTACAATATTCATTGATTTTTGCCATTGAAAAACATCATGTTATTCATATACCAGAAATGTTTGAAGCTACTGACTGAATGAAAGGAGCTGGCATCTCACTCTCTTTGAATCTTCTTTATCATGCTAAGAGGAGCAGGAAAAAGCAAAAAATTTCAGAATTGCACCTTGCAATGCGGAGAAATTACTGTTTGTGCATTTACAATATTCATTGATTTTTGCCATTGAAAAACATCATGTTATTCATATACCAGAAATGTTTGAAGCTACTGACTGAATGAAAGGAGCTGGCATCTCACTCTCTTTGAATCTTCTTTATCATGCTAAGAGGAGCAGGAAAAAGCAAAAAATTTCAGAATTGCACCTTGCAATGTGGAGAAATTACTGTTTGTGCATTTACAATATTCATTGATTTTTACCATTGAAAAACGACCAGAAATGATTGAAGCTACTGACTGAATGAAAGTAACTGGCATCTCACTCTCTTTGAATCTTCTTTATCATGCTAAGAGGAGCAGGAAAAAGCAAAAAATTTCAGACTTGCACCTTGCAATGCGGAGAAATTACTGTTTGTGCATTTACAATATTCATTGATTTTTGCCATTGAAAAACATCATGTTATTCATATACCAGAAATGTTTGAAGCTACTGACTGAATGAAAGGAGCTGGCATCTCACTCTCTTTGAATCTTCTTTATCATGCTAAGAGGAGCAGGAAAAAGCAAAAAATTTCAGAATTGCACCTTGCAATGCGGAGAAATTACTGTTTGTGCATTTACAATATTCATTGATTTTTGCCATTGAAAAACGTCCAGAAATGATTGAAGCTACTGACTGAATGAAAGGAGCTGGCATCTCACTCTCTTGGAATCTTCTTTATCATGCTAAGAGGAGCAGGAAAAAGCAAAAAATTTCAGAATTGCACCTTGCAATGCGGAGAAATTACTGTTTGTGCATTTACAATATTCATTGATTTTTGCCATTGAAAAACGTCCAGAAATGATTGAAGCTACTGACTGAATGAAAGGAGCTGGCATCTCACTCTCTTTGAATCTTCTTTATCATGCTAAGAGGAGCAGGAAAAATCAAAAAATTTCAGAATTGCACCTTGCAATGCGGAGAAATTACTGTTTGTGCATTTACAATATTCATTGATTTTTGCCATTGAAAAACATGTTATTCATATACCAGAAATGTTTGAAGCTACTGACTGAATGAAAGGAGCTGGCACCTCACTCTCTTTGAATCTTCTTTATCATGCTAAGAGGAGCGGGAAAAAGCAAAAAATTTCAGAATTGCACCTTGCAATGCGGAGAAATTACTGTTTGTGCATTTACAATATTCATTGATTTTTGCCATTGAAAAACGTCCAGAAATGATTGAAGGTACTGACTGAATGAAAGGAGCTGGCATCTCACTCTCTTTGAATCTTCTTTATCATGCTAAGAGGAGCAGGAAAAAGCAAAAAATTTCAGAATTGCACCTTGCAATGCGGAGAAATTACTGTTTGTGCATTTACAATATTCATTGATTTTTGCCACTGAAAAACGTCCAGAAATGATTGAAGCTACTGACTGAATGAAAGGAGCTGGCATCTCACTCTCTTTGAATCTTCTTTATCATGCTAATAGGAGCAGGAAAAAGCAAAAAATTTCAGAATTGCACCTTGCAATGTGGAGAAATTACTGTTTGTGCATTTACAATATTCATTGATTTTTACCATTGAAAAACGTCCAGAAATGATTGAAGCTACTGACTGAATGAAAGTAGCTGGCATCTCACTCTCTTTGAATCTTCTTTATCATGCTAAGAGGAGCAGGAAAAAGCAAAAAATTTCAGACTTGCACCTTGCAATGCGGAGAAATTACTGTTTGTGCATTTACAATATTCATTGATTTTTGCCATTGAAAAACATCGTTATTCATATACCAGAAATGTTTGAAGCTACTGACTGAATGAAAGGAGCTGGCATCTCACTCTCTTTGAATCTTCTTTATCATGCTAAGAGGAGCAGGAAAAAGCAAAAAATTTCAGAATTGCACCTTGCAATGCGGAGAAATTACTGTTTGTGCATTTACAATATTCATTGATTTTTGCCATTGAAAAACATCATGTTATTCATATACCAGAAATGTTTGAAGCTACTGACTGAATGAAAGGAGCTGGCATCTCACTCTCTTTGAATCTTCTTTATCATGCTAAGAGGAGCAGGAAAAAGCAAAAAATTTCAGAATTGCACCTTGCAATGCGGAGAAATTACTCTTTGTGCTTTTACAATATTCATTGATTTTTGCCATTGAAAAACGTCCAGAAATGATTGAAGCTACTGACTGAATGAAAGGAGCTGGCATCTCACTCTCTTTGAATCTTCTTTATCATGCTAAGAGGAGCAGGAAAAATCAAAAAATTTCAGAATTGCACCTTGCAATGCGGAGAAATTACTGTTTGTGCATTTACAATATTCATTGATTTTTGCCATTGAAAAACATGTTATTCATATACCAGAAATGTTTGAAGCTACTGACTGAATGAAAGGAGCTGGCACCTCACTCTCTTTGAATCTTCTTTATCATGCTAAGAGGAGCGGGAAAAAGCAAAAAATTTCAGAATTGCACCTTGCAATGCGGAGAAATTATTGTTTGTGCATTTACAATATTCATTGATTTTTGCCATTGAAAAACGTCCAGAAATGATTGAAGCTACTGACTGAATGAAAGGAGCTGGCATCTCACTCTCTTTGAATCTTCTTTATCATGCTAAGAGGAGCAGGAAAAAGCAAAAAATTTCAGAATTGCACCTTGCAATGCGGAGAAATTACTGTTTGTGCATTTACAATATTCATTGATTTTTGCCATTGAAAAACGTCCAGAAATGATTGAAGCTACTGACTGAATGAAAGGAGCTGGCATCTCACTCTCTTTGAATCTTCTTTATCATGCTAAGAGGAGCAGGAAAAAGCAAAAAATTTCAGAATTGCACCTTGCAATGCGGAGAAATTACAGTTTGTGCATTTACAATATTCATTGATTTTTGCCATTGAAAAACATCCAGAAATGATTGAAGCTACTGACTGAATGAAAGGAGCTGGCATCTCACTCTCTTTGAATCTTCTTTATCATGCTAAGAGGAGCAGGAAAAAGCAAAAAATTTCAGAATTGCACCTTGCAATGCGGAGAAATTACTGTTTGTGCATTTACAATATTCATTGATTTTTGCCATTGAAAAACATCATGTTATTCATATACCAGAAATGTTTGAAGCTACTGACTGAATGAAAGGAGCTGGCATCTCACTCTCTTTGAATCTTCTTTATCATGCTAAGAGGAGCAGGAAAAAGCAAAAAATTTCAGAATTGCACCTTGCAATGTGGAGAAATTACTGTTTGTGCATTTACAATATTCATTGATTTTTACCATTGAAAAACGTCCAGAAATGATTGAAGCTACTGACTGAATGAAAGTAGCTGGCATCTCACTCTCTTCGAATCTTCTTTATCATGCTAAGAGGAGCAGGAAAAAGCAAAAAATTTCAGACTTGCACCTTGCAATGCGGAGAAATTACTGTTTGTGCATTTACAATATTCATTGATTTTTGCCATTGAAAAACGTCCAGAAATGATTGAAGGTACTGACTGAATGAAAGGAGCTGGCATCTCACTCTCTTTGAATCTTCTTTATCATGCTAAGAGGAGCAGGAAAAAGCAAAAAATTTCAGAATTGCACCTTGCAATGCGGAGAAATTACTGTTTGTGCATTTACAATATTCATTGATTTTTGCCACTGAAAAACGTCCAGAAATGATTGAAGCTACTGACTGAATGAAAGGAGCTGGCATCTCACTCTCTTTGAATCTTCTTTATCATGCTAAGAGGAGCAGGAAAAAGCAAAAAATTTCAGAATTGCACCTTGCAATGCGGAGAAATTACAGTTTGTGCATTTACAATATTTATTGATTTTTGCCATTGAAAAACATCCAGAAATGATTGAAGCTACTGACTGAATGAAAGGAGCTGGCATCTCACTCTCTTTGAATCTTCTTTATCATGCTAAGAGGAGCAGGAAAAAGCAAAAAATTTCAGAATTGCACCTTGCAATGCGGAGAAATTACTGTTTGTGCATTTACAATATTCATTGATTTTTGCCATTGAAAAACATCATGTTATTCATATACCAGAAATGTTTGAAGCTACTGACTGAATGAAAGGAGCTGGCATCTCACTCTCTTTGAATCTTCTTTATCATGCTAAGAGGAGCAGGAAAAAGCAAAAAATTTCAGAATTGCACCTTGCAATGTGGAGAAATTACTGTTTGTGCATTTACAATATTCATTGATTTTTACCATTGAAAAACGTCCAGAAATGATTGAAGCTACTGACTGAATGAAAGTAGCTGGCATCTCACTCTCTTTGAATCTTCTTTATCATGCTAAGAGGAGCAGGAAAAAGCAAAAAATCTCAGACTTGCACCTTGCAATGCGGAGAAATTACTGTTTGTGCATTTACAATATTCATTGATTTTTGCCATTGAAAAACATCATGTTATTCATATACCAGAAATGTTTGAAGCTACTGACTGAATGAAAGGAGCTGGCATCTCACTCTCTTTGAATCTTCTTTATCATGCTAAGAGGAGCAGGAAAAAGCAAAAAATTTCAGAATTGCACCTTGCAATGCGGAGAAATTACTGTTTGTGCATTTACAATATTCATTGATTTTTGCCATTGAAAAACATCATGTTATTCATATACCAGAAATGTTTGAAGCTACTGACTGAATGAAAGGAGCTGGCATCTCACTCTCTTTGAATCTTCTTTATCATGCTAAGAGGAGCAGGAAAAAGCAAAAAATTTCAGAATTGCACCTTGCAATGCGGAGAAATTACTGTTTGTGCATTTACAATATTCATTGATTTTTGCCATTGAAAAACATCCAGAAATGATTGAAGCTACTGACTGAATGAAAGGAGCTGGCATCTCACTCTCTTTGAATCTTCTTTATCATGCTAAGAGGAGCAGGAAAAATCAAAAAATTTCAGAATTGCACCTTGCAATGCGGAGAAATTACTGTTTGTGCATTTACAATATTCATTGATTTTTGCCATTGAAAAACATGTTATTCATATACCAGAAATGTTTGAAGCTACTGACTGAATGAAAGGAGCTGGCACCTCACTCTCTTTGAATCTTCTTTATCATGCTAAGAGGAGCGGGAAAAAGCAAAAAATTTCAGAATTGCACCTTGCAATGCGGAGAAATTACTGTTTGTGCATTTACAATATTCATTGATTTTTGCCATTGAAAAACGTCCAGAAATGATTGAAGGTACTGACTAAATGAAAGGAGCTGGCATCTCACTCTCTTTGAATCTTCTTTATCATGCTAAGAGAAGCAGGAAAAAGCAAAAAATTTCAGAATTGCACCTTGCAATGCGGAGAAATTACTGTTTGTGCATTTACAATATTCATTGATTTTTGCCATTAAAAAACGTCCAGAAATGATTGAAGCTACTGACTGAATGAAAGGAGCTGGCATCTCACTCTCTTTGAATCTTCTTTATCATGCTAAGAGGAGCAGGAAAAAGCAAAAAATTTCAGAATTGCACTTTGCAATACGGAGAAATTACAGTTTGTGCATTTACAATATTCATTGATTTTTGCCATTGAAAAACATCCAGAAATGATTGAAGCTACTGACTGAATGAAAGGAGCTGGCATCTCACTCTCTTTGAATCTTCTTTATCATACTAAGAGGAGCAGGAAAAAGCAAAAAATTTCAGACTTGCACCTTGCAATGCGGAGAAATTACTGTTTGTGCATTTACAATATTCATTGATTTTTGCCATTGAAAAACATGTTATTCATATACCAGAAATGTTTGAAGCTACTGACTGAATGAAAGGAGCTGGCACCTCACTCTCTTTGAATCTTCTTTATCATGCTAAGAGGAGCGGGAAAAAGCAAAAAATTTCAGAATTGCACCTTGCAATGCGGAGAAATTACTGTTTGTGCATTTACAATATTCATTGATTTTTGCCATTGAAAAACGTCCAGAAATGATTGAAGCTACTGACTGAATGAAAGGAGCTGGCATCTCACTCTCTTTGAATCTTCTTTATCATGCTAAGAGGAGCAGGAAAAAGCAAAAAATTTCAGAATTGCACCTTGCAATGCGGAGAAATTACTGTTTGTGCATTTACAATATTCATTGATTTTTGCCATTGAAAAACGTCCAGAAATGATTGAAGCTACTGACTGAATGAAAGGAGCTGGCATCTCACTCTCTTTGAATCTTCTTTATCATGCTAAGAGGAGCAGGAAAAAGCAAAAAATTTCAGAATTGCACCTTGCAATGCGGAGAAATTACAGTTTGTGCATTTACAATATTCATTGATTTTTGCCATTGAAAAACATCCAGAAATGATTGAAGCTACTGACTGAATGAAAGGAGCTGGCATCTCACTCTCTTTGAATCTTCTTTATCATGCTAAGAGGAGCAGGAAAAAGCAAAAAATTTCAGAATTGCACCTTGCAATGCGGAGAAATTACTGTTTGTGCATTTACAATATTCATTGATTTTTGCCATTGAAAAACATCATGTTATTCATATACCAGAAATGTTTGAAGCTACTGACTGAATGAAAGGAGCTGGCATCTCACTCTCTTTGAATCTTCTTTATCATGCTAAGAGGAGCAGGAAAAAGCAAAAAATTTCAGAATTGCACCTTGCAATGTGGAGAAATTACTGTTTGTGCATTTACAATATTCATTGATTTTTACCATTGAAAAACGTCCAGAAATGATTGAAGCTACTGACTGAATGAAAGTAGCTGGCATCTCACTCTCTTCGAATCTTCTTTATCATGCTAAGAGGAGCAGGAAAAAGCAAAAAATTTCAGACTTGCACCTTGCAATGCGGAGAAATTACTGTTTGTGCATTTACAATATTCATTGATTTTTGCCATTGAAAAACGTCCAGAAATGATTGAAGGTACTGACTGAATGAAAGGAGCTGGCATCTCACTCTCTTTGAATCTTCTTTATCATGCTAAGAGGAGCAGGAAAAAGCAAAAAATTTCAGAATTGCACCTTGCAATGCGGAGAAATTACTGTTTGTGCATTTACAATATTCATTGATTTTTGCCACTGAAAAACGTCCAGAAATGATTGAAGCTACTGACTGAATGAAAGGAGCTGGCATCTCACTCTCTTTGAATCTTCTTTATCATGCTAAGAGGAGCAGGAAAAAGCAAAAAATTTCAGAATTGCACCTTGCAATGCGGAGAAATTACAGTTTGTGCATTTACAATATTTATTGATTTTTGCCATTGAAAAACATCCAGAAATGATTGAAGCTACTGACTGAATGAAAGGAGCTGGCATCTCACTCTCTTTGAATCTTCTTTATCATGCTAAGAGGAGCAGGAAAAAGCAAAAAATTTCAGAATTGCACCTTGCAATGCGGAGAAATTACTGTTTGTGCATTTACAATATTCATTGATTTTTGCCATTGAAAAACATCATGTTATTCATATACCAGAAATGATTGAAGCTACTGACTGAACGAAAGGAG